>NC_088793.1:57000740-57303770 GCF_011386835.1 Chrysemys picta bellii | reverse complement strand
ATATCACACAATAGAAATGAACGATGTAAGGTAGAAAATGTAACCACATATATATTAAAAATAAATAAAATAGAGCTATTACAATAAACACATTTGACATTCTGGGTTCAAATCAATGCAAACTTCAGTTAAGTGGATAACTTATGATTTTGCTGCAGAATTTCTACTTTGGAGCTGAACTTGAAAATGAATTTCTAGTTTAAAAAGCAAAATAAAACTGACCAGTAAATCCTCAGTCCCATGAATAGTCAAGTATATACAACATGGAGTGAGGTCTTACTGGTCATAATATACATAGATGACAACCATATATAATCTATGTGTATTGTGATAGACACAGACCAGTGGGGTACAGGAGTCTGGTAGAGGGCAAATATACTGGTCATTGGATGAGTAGTTTTCTGTTCCCTGAGTAACCAGAGCAGGGGCTGCACTAGAATAATCAGGAACCTGCTAGAACCAGTTAAAGCAGGCAGGCTAACGAGGACACCTGGAGCCAATTAAGAAGAAGCTGCTAGAATCAATTAAGGCAGGCTAATCAGGGCACCTGGGTTTTCAAAGGAGCTCACTTCAGTTTGTGGTGTGAGTGTGAGGAGCTGGGAGCAAGAGGCACAAGGAGCTCAGAGGGTGTGCTGCTGGAGGACTGAGGAGCACAAGCATTATCAGACACCAGGAGGAAGGTCCTGTGGTGAGAATAAGGAAGGTGTTTGGAGGAGGCCATGGGGAAGTAGCCCAGGGAGTTGTAGCTGTCATGCAGCTGTTACACGAGGCACTATAGACAGCTGCAGTCCACAGGGCCCTGGGCTGGAACCCGGAGTAGAGGGCGGGCCCGGGTTCCCCCCAAACCTCCCAATTGACCTGAACTGTGGGTTCTTCCAGAGGGGAAGGTCTCTGGGCTGTTCCCCAACCCACATGGTGAATCTCTGAGGCAAGGAAATCCGCCAATAAGTGCAGGACCTACCAAGGTAGAGGAGGAAATTTGTCACAGTATATACGAATCCAAGTGGAAATATCAAGAAAGAACAAGCAAACAAAGAAAAGAAGTGACATGGGTCACTGTTAAGCAGAGTCTATAATGTGGATATCGCCCAAAACAAATGGAAGTTCATTGACTCTTAACAAGAAAAGAGCTGAAGAAGTGCTGACATTACCTATCTTTGATTTTCATTCCAAATCTCTGGCACAATAGTGTGAGTTAAGCCTAATGGGAGTCACTAGGGGTATGCTGGCATCTACATTAATTCCTATAATCTGATTGCATAATGAGAAATAGCACAATTAGCTCTACTGCACTCTGGGTTAAGTGTAGAATCATAGAATCCTGGAAGTGTAGGACTGGAAGGAACCTCAATAGGTCATCTAGTCCAGTCCCTTGCAGTCAAGGCAGGACTAAGTAATAACTAGACCATTCATGACGGGTGTCTGTTTAACTTTTTCTTAAAAACCTCCAATGATGGAGATTCCACAACAACCCTAGGCGATTTATTCCAATGCTTAACCACCCTGACAGTTAGGAACTTTTTCCTAATGTCCACCCTAAACCTCCCTTGCTGCAAATTAAGCCCATTGCTTCTTGTTCTATTCTCAGAGCTTAACAAGAACAATTTTTCACCCTCCTCCTTGTAATAATCTTTTATGTACTTGAAAACTGTTATGTCCCCTCTCAGTCTTCCCTTTTCCAGACTAAACAAACCCAATTTTTTCAATCTTCCCTCATAGGTCATGTTTTCTAGACATTTAATCATTTTTGTTGCCCTTTGCTGGAGTTTCTCCAATTTCCACATCTTTCCTGAAATGTGGTGCCCAGAACTGGACACAATACTCCAGTTGAGGCCTTATCAACATGTGAAACAGCAATAAAATATTGCTTCCTGTTAAATACAAATGTAATACCTGCTTATGATTAATCAACTCATCACATTCAGATCAGAATTCAATTAATATGTCTAGTCTGATGTATCACTTATTAGGCTATCAGCTGAAGAACTGCAGCATGTGCAATCGCACCAAGATGCATCAGTGGTTCTCCACTGTCAGGGCATGAGGCACAAGATGTTGGGCACAGGTGCTCCCAGTCATTCCCTTTTCAAACACTTATCTAAAAGACATTCAGTGTGAATGATTCACATGCTTTTTTTCCATTGCTATTTAAGAGTTGCAATAATATACCTGGACTTCAGCAAGGCTTTTGACACAGTCCCACAAGACATTCTGATAAGTAGGCTCGAGAAATTTGGGCTTGGTGGAACTACCATTAAGTGCTTATAGCAGTGCAGCTGTACCAATGCAACTGCACCATTCTCAGCTGTCTAGTGTAGTAGCTCTAAGATGATGGGAGAGAGCTCCCAATCCACCCCCAATGAACAGCGGTAGCGACATTGATGGGAAAAGCGCTCCTGCCGACATAGCGACATAAGTGGTAGTGTAGACAGAGCCTCAGCAATGTGATGCTGTTGCAAAAGAAGCAAATGCAATTTTATGTCGCGTTAACAGAGACATAGCATGCAAGTCAGAGGAGGTGATAATACCGCTTTACTCGGCATTGGTTGGGCCTCAGCTGGAGTACTGCATCCGGTTTTGGTCACCAATGTACTGAAACTATGTGGAGAAACTGGAAAGGATCCAGACGTGAGTGACAAAGATGATCAAAGGGATGAAATGCAAGTCATATGAGCAAAGGCTGAAGGAGGTATATTTAGCTTGGAAAAGAGGAGATAAAGGGAGGGGACATGATAGTGGTCTTCAAATACTTTAAAGGCTGCCATAAAAAGGAGGGAGAAAAGTTGTTCTCTTTTGCCACAGAGGGCAGGACAAGAGGCATAGCAGATTTAGATTAACTCTCAGGAAAAACTTCCTAACTGTAAGAACAGTAGGACAATGAAACAGACGGCCTATGGAGGTTGTGGAAGCTTCTTCACTGGAGGCTTTTAAAAGGAGGCTGGATAGTCATCTGTCTTGGATAGTTTAGATACAACAAATCCTTCATCTTGGCAGAGGGTTAGACTAGATGACCTTGTGGTCCCTTCTAATCCTATTGTTCTATGATTCTAACAGTTGATTACAGATGCTTTATTTTTAGAAGTGGTTTATAGTTGGTCTCGATAGTTGGGTTACTAGAGAGTATAGATTTTGAGTGTTGCAAATATTTCATTTCTTGGATCTGAGGTTGCCTGGGTGTAAACGAGTGGAATTTGGCTTTCTGCCACCACTCTACAACTCCCTCTGAGGAAAGAGGCACTAGATGAAACAAGGCTACTTTGTCAGGAAGAAACAGAGTGAGACAGAGTGAGAGATCATGGACTAGATTCATAAAAAATGTAGGTATGGTGATGCTCAGCTTCATTATACCTAAAAAATCACTGGGATTCAAAAAGCCTCCCTGTGCAATGAATGGGGAGAGTCAGGTGCCTCAGAATGTCATTCACAAAAGCCAATGTGCTATGTGGCTGCTCACCAAAGCTACCTAATAGGAGAAGTAAAGAAGAAGTGTGTATTCTAAGCCCTGCCTCTCAGCCTAACTCTGGGCTGAAGGGAGGTACCTCCCTCTGTGTGGGATTTCTCAGCTGCAAAACCTCTCTTGAGGTTAGGTGCCTTGCCATTTTTGCAAGAAGATGGGTGTGGGGATGGGAAGAGGAAGAGGGCCCTGCTTCTGAGATTTAGGTACAAAAAGTGGCAGTTTAGGTGCTTAAGCCCTTTTGGACCAATGGACTCCATGCCTTGGTTTCACAGACATTAAGGATTTTTCCTGGTAGCAGCTAGTAGTTATGCTACATGGTACAAGCAAATATCACTCATACAAATATGTTTTTAATTGCTGGAGTCATTGCATGAAACCTTGACCTGATGACTGGATATGTCAAGGAGATGATGGATGCCCCTGGTTTTGGTATTATTAACTGGTCATGGGTTCTTTGCTTCCTTTCTCTAGGCTGTTGCTTAAAATAAGGTCACTATGTTCTTTGTTACAGTGCCACAGGCAACAAAGAGAAGGAAGAGAGACAATATGTACATCAGTTCTCTTCTTTTGCAAGGCCCTTTCCACTCCCATTTTAATTTTGTCATAATCCTTTATTTTTCAGTTCATTAATTTGATTATAGTTATAATAAGAAAACCTTGCCGTAATCTGCATTTCTGTGAAATTATCGATAAAGACTGAAAACCTTAGACAATAGGTGCAGTGAGCTTGCTGAGGCAGCTAACTTTATCTTGAGAAGAAAATCATCATTACTGGTCAAAATGCTGCCTAGTGCCCTTTCAACTCCATCTAGCCCCTGTGCTCTTTTCCTCATGGGAGAGTTGGACATTTATATTAAATTTTCAAATGCAGGTATCTAAAAATAGGCACCTACATTAACCCATATTTAGACAACTAACTAGGATTATCTGATTTTCAGATGGGCTGAGTCTCAGTTCCCATGGAAGTCAATGGAAGCTCTGAAAAATCAGTCCACACTGAGATGTCTATACACAGATTAAGAGTGAAATCCTGGCTCCGGTGAAGTTAAACTCCCATTGACTTCAATGAAGCCGTGATTTCAGCCCAGATATCCAGCCGTAGGTAACTACATTTGAAAATACTGGCCATAGTGAAAAGCAAAACCAGAATTTACTCATTTGTGGCTGAGGCTATGTCTACCCTTAAACTGCTACAGCAGCACAGCTACTCTGATGCAGCTGCGCTGCTGTAGCACTTCAGTGTAGACACTTACTACAGCAATGGGAGAAGTTCTCCTGTTGCTGAAGTTAATCAACCTCCCTGAGAGGCGGTAGCTAGGTCGATGGTTCTTCCACTGAACCTGGCCTTAATCGTCCCTTTTGTGCTTTACCTGACTTTGAACTTTGTGTTATCATTGTCACATCTACGAAATGTGTAAACCATTACCATTCTCATCTGGTAGGATCTGACACAGATGTAAATGACCATGCAAGGTACAAGGCAGTGAAGGATATCTTGTAATCCACTTAACATGTATGCACTGAATTGAACTTTAAATGTTGAGAAAAAATTAATGGGGCCAAGAAGTATAATATTGATCACTAGAGCCTTGCGTGGATACAAAATTTGTATCCGCATCTGATTCACGATCTGCAAACATAGTCCGCGGATATCTGCAGATTTTCAGGGCTCTATTTATCAGTATGCATGTACCATGATGAATTCAATGACAGCTAAATGTTATTTGAAAATGAAATACAACAATAAAATACAGTCAATCAAATTCTTCAAACTATGAACTGAGACAAAATATATTTACAGTGAAAAATTCAGTATGTAATTAAATGCATCACTTTTCTAAGATAAGTCTCAAAATCTTTGTAGATTACATTCTTTACATGTATGAGCTTGTTTTGGTCTATTAACACATAACATTTCTGTTAGCATACCATATGTTATACACATTCTCTTATGGTATGATAAAGCTTGGATTTTCCATTTGAACCACACATTTTTTAGGCAAAGATAGTTAAATTTGTAAGCCTTCATGAGCCATACCAAACATGGTAGATGGAGCTGGATTTAGATATCATGTACTTCTGGATCTATTTTAGTTTTGGCCACATTTCAGAGATAAATGTATGCTTCTTGATATACACAGAATATGAAGTAAAAATTATTCAGTAACAATTAATGTCAACTAATCAATTTTGATTTCTGAGACTCTCCTATTATTTGAACAAAAACAATTTTATATCACAGCAGTCATTTTAGTAAATAGATAAAATTCAAAGACCTTAGATGACATTGCAGTATGTTTGAAAAACAGATGTGATGACATTGCAGTATGTTTGAAAAACAGATGTGTATATAATATAAACCATCTAGATCATGTTTCTTCATACAACTGTTATGTAACACTACAGACAACACATGAAATACTATAAAAAGGCCAAAGAAAAGAAACAGATGATGTATTCCATAAAGCTGGGCACAGGCTGACATGAAAAGGAATAGCTCACCATCCTGACAATCAGAAGCACTAAAATATTTTATGAAATGGTTATCAGTGAGTTAAGAAATTACTTCACACTTAGCCTTACCTATCAGGTAAACATGTATATTTGTCAATAACACATGATCAGAAAACACAAAGGGAGGATTGATAACAAGGGAAACCAATCCTAATACTATACTACAGAAACCTATGTGCTTATTTTACCACTGAAATTAAATACAGTTTATTTATACAAAATATCCATGTATTAAAAACTTTAATGTAAAAGATCACAAGTAGATTGCAATGCTACTTGATTTTAAAAAGCACCCTACTCTACGATTTACTCAATACTCCAATAAACTTACCGCTCCCTTAAAGATGCATACCCTTATGGTGGAGATAAACTGATGTATAGAAGTGACATGTTTTCTTACTGTACAATCTCCTGCATTATATGCATATATAAAACATAAATAAAACCTATGTCATATAATCTGGAAATATTCATCCAATAAAGGCAGTATTTCTGCAAACACTGCTGTCTAAAAACAAACTGTAAATTTTAGAAAAAATATATTAGGCTCAAGGATAAAAGTGGAAAGACGGCACAAGATGTAATATATCTACACTGCACTGTTTCCTGCCTTCCATTTTTAGAGTTCAGTCTCTGTTCAATCCTTTGCGCTAACAAAAGTGTCCTGAGTACCACCATGTGGACAAAAGGAGGTATATAGCATAGGCTCTGAATAACTCTGAAAGGTTTTGACATTAACTAAGCCACAGCAGCTTTATTACTTTCCTGAAGCAAATCTAAACAGTTCCAAATATACCAGCCACTTTAAGAAAATTCCAAAGTTATCTTCATAAATATTGGACAGTAGGATTTTAAGTGATAAGAAATACAGGAAACTGGTCCTGGTATATTCCAAATATCTCAAAACTAATCTAGAACAATTTAAAGGACCTATTAATATTATATCTCATCATATTTCAATTCTAAATATTGTTCTAGCTAAAAATATCCTAGTTCAGAAAAATATCTTGTGCTCTCAGAAAGATAATCCTCTTGTATTAGGCAACATTTACTATAACACACGTTTGTTAACAAACATATAAATGAAATTGAAGAAGTAAAGTAAAATCCTCAAAATAGGTATAAATCAAGGAAACATTAATCTGAAACTGCAAAAAAATTTTTTAAAGATAAAGCCTGCCAAATGAGAAGCATGTTTCAGGCCACATTCTGCTTTCAGTTCTAATCATGTAAAATGGAAATAACACAGTATAAAAGTAGAGTTAATCCAGAATGATGCCATTCTATCCAAACACAGAATGTGGCTCAGCATATTGGAAATGGTATACAGGTACCTGATATTACAAAACACTCTTTTTCTCATGAGAAATTAAATTGGGTCTATATCAAAATGAAAAATCATTAACCAAAAAAGACAGTGTGAAATAAATTAATCATTACCAACACAGTTACTGATGGAGAACTTCAAAATGTTCAGATACAGATTTTAAAAACTCTAATAATGAGTCAAAAATGAGGGGGGGAAAAGCACCTGTTGGAAATGTGTATGAAAAAATAATCTTTTTAAAATTCAAGTAAATTAACATTTATAAAATCAGGCTAGGTAAGTTACAAGCTTTCAGAGTTGTAGTTCAGCCAGGAAAATGCCCAAAATATACAGATAACACCAAGTAATATATCTATATACACTGTTCTGTATAGCATTCTAGAAATAATCATGTCACTTTCTTAAAAGACAGCACCCTTTTTTGGTATTATCACAGGAAGGAAGTGAAGTTTAAAATTAATTTATAAAGTTAAAAAAATATTTTAAATAAGATTTGGAATCACTAGAGAAGTACAAATAAACCAACTTAAAAAAAAAAAAAGCCATGCAATATACCTGACCAGCAGTTCATGTAACTAAACTGAAAACATATATGGCCAATTTTTCTGCTGGTATAAATTCACTGACTTCAACGGAATTATGCCAGAAGAGAATTTGAACCATACAGTCATGGGTGCATCTGAACAAAGCAACCCATTTTAAAATCTGTCTCAATCTAGATGTACTTGCTAGGAACTCTATTCAAACCAAATTTCATTTTCACTGTAGGTTCTCTGAAGGCATACACACTTCAGCTTCTCTAATACCCATTTGCATTCTAAAGTAAAAAGAAAAATTCTTCTGGATGTCTCTTTTGAGGTCCGAGAGGCCAAGATATGGCAATGATCCATTGATAGCTGTGGATAAAGAAATTCTGTCTCCCCTAGCTCATACTGTATATAACCACTTAGCTGAGCACAATCCAAGAGAACCACTAACAACCCGCTGGTAGGATAGAGCTTTGTTTTCCACCATCCCTACCGATTTACTCTGTGGTCCTTGATTACAACTACATTTGCAGTTTCTAGCACGATAGTTTCAAGTGAGATTAGTGAGCTGAAGGTCCCTTCTGGTCTTAAACTCTATGAAACTATAAAACTTGTCATGTAACCCTACATCTATCCCAGGGAATGAATGAGGCTAATACTCAGATGATCTGGCTTCATCTGTTTCAGATAATCCAGAGGGGATCTTGGGGAGAAAAAAAGCCTCTTTTCATTAGCCCTGCAAGACTGAACATTTTATTCATTGTTGTTGACCGGTTGCTAAATTTGATCCACTTCTTAAATGTCTGTAGGATTCATTTCACTTCATTCTATTTTGTTTTCTAGTGATAGCGTCTGCCATGGTAAGAGTCACACAAAGCGTTTGGAAACGGTATCCAGTTATGCTCCATGATGCCTTTCCAAAGTGATTTTCACATGTTTCTAAGCCGTCTTGTGGCATCCAACTAGTCTTTTTGCATTCTAATCTGTCCCTGTACAGATATCCTTTTTTTGGCCCGTACTGTTAGTGTAATGAGGTAATCAAGGAAATACATGTTGCCCGGGTACCACTTGCTGAGTTTTAAAGGTTGCCTCATTGACCCTATCATTGTCTAGTACCTACACTCTAAAGTAAAAGGTCTTTACATTGCAAGCAGGGATAATGCCTGCCTACCAGATTAATTTGAGTGTAGACAACTCGGAGACCACATATTATATGGTTATAACTATTTGTTGAAGGATGTGCCATCACTAATTTAGTTCCAAGCTAAAAATAAAGCCAAACCCCCAACAACTGGCTATCTTGGATTTATGCACCTGAAGTTAAGTGAATGAGCCAGTTCTGAACTGGATTATCATTCAGTGATAGGAAATGCCTTTATTGGCCAGATATGATAAATTTCTAGACAGTCTGAATCCAGCAATATGGTGCACAAGGGTAGAGAGGATATCATAACAAAATCTTCATCTCCCCCTTTGGCTCCACAGAAGTAATTCAAGCGAGCTTGAATGTCCTGGGTGTGCTTTGTAAGCATAGGTCAGCTGGGTGTGGAAACCTATGCCATGACTTTCTGAAGTGAACAGTAACATTTGGTATGAACAGAGTTCCCCAGCACCCTACCTAAGAAAATAAACTTCAGTGTGAACATGTGAATTTAAAAACTCTACAACTGTAATTCACTCTGTAATAAGATGAATAAAACCAGTATTAACAAGACTGAAAAAATCTGTACTGTCTTAAGATCATCAAGTTGTAAGAAAATAAATTTTGTTTGAAGAGAAAAGCTCATAAGAACTATTTGGGCCTGTTGCCTCTCTAAACCAGAGAAACAGTAAAAATATAACACATGGAATGAACTCACAAAATCATATCAAAACTCCAACACAGCAATTAATGTAGTAAAAGGCTCGATATAAGTGCTCTATAAAATGTCTATATATTGTGCAGTATATATATGGACAAAATGCACTAAGTATTATGAAGATTAAATTGATTCATAAAGGGAAATAAGGTATAAACATGAACCAAAGTGTCTCTGGAGGGATGTTTATTTCCCACTGGCACGCTGTCGAGCCTGAGATACGTGATAGTAACAATCTGCTGGGTTGCACCTTCCGCTCGGCCCTGAAGGCCCCTGGGGACCTGGTGATCCTGGAGGGCCTGGGAGGCCTGGCACACCAGTGGCTGATAAAATAAAGATCGCAATTAGCACAGACATCATAACTGTGCAAATGATGAGCCTCTTGGTATCCTCAAAAGCCTGCTCCTTCGCACCAACTAAACAGCAAGAGGCATGGAGTCTGATTCTGACCTCAAACCAAAGAAAATCAGGGGTTACCTTATGAAAATCAATGGGATTACACTGGTATAAAACTGGTGTGAGATCAGAATCACGTCCAAAGACTGCATACAACAATAAAGCTAGAGACATTTACCTGAAGGGCCAGGTGGACCAGGATTACCTGGGAGTCCAATACCAGGCTCACCTCTTTCCCCCTTCTGTCCTCTGTAACCTACAAAGGATAAAAAGATAAAAAGAATAAGAGTGCCCAGTAATTATAACTATCTTTTTTCTAGGCACCTTACTGACACAAAGCTACCAAAACAAACGTGAAAACGGATGCCCATTTTTTCTGAGGCTGGTAATCCAGCTATTGTACTATTTACCTTCCTTTTATTACACATGAGAAGATTTCTACCAGTAACTGATGGATCCTGAGACAGAAGAGCATCAATGGATCAATTGGCCTCACCCTTTCCAAAGATTTTCTGCTACTTTGGTAAAGACTCCAGGATAAAAAAACTGAACGTATATCCTGCTTCAATATTAACCACAGGGTGAAATGATATATGGTACCAAACAAAAAACTTAAATGTAATAGAAAGAGTAAAAAACCTGCCTATGATGTATCTAAAGAAAGATTATGGGACTTGACAGTCTGTTTAACTAACCTAATTTGCTACAATGTGCTCATTGTAGTGAATAGAATAGAATGCCAGAGGATAGTTTATATACCAAGGTAGTCAACTTTCTGACCACCGGTAGCTCAACATCTCTCAGGAGCTACTGCATCTAATTTTTTATCATTTGTATTATGTGTGTATTTTAGATGGTAAGATTTTTGGGCGGGGCCTACATCCTTCTGAGGGTTTGGAAAGTACTATGCACAGCTATGCCACTATATAAATGGGAGGCGGGGGAGGAGCCCTTTAGTTATAGCGTACATCTACAGCTGTCTTCACTTTGAATACAGTGTTGTTAGAGCCTGTGAAGATTATAGGTTCCAGCATGCAACGGACTAGTGCTCACATGCATGGCACATTTGGATTTGCGCTCTGCACAGGCCACTACTCTGTACTGAAGATGAGTGGTTATGTTTGTTCAATTGTATGCAAACAAATTCAGCCCTCAGCTGCATGAGAATTAGGTTCAGCCCTCCTGTTTCTTGTCAAGTTGTCTCAGCTGGGAAAACTCTGGATGTCCTTAGAATAGCAGTACAAGGGTCACTGAAATAATAATATTCCTTACAATTTACCTCATAGTCAAAAAATAGGCCTGTGACTTTTACATTAAAGCAAAATGACTGATGGGAAATAAATATAATTTAAGAGGAATAATAAATCTGACACCAACACTTAACTTTTATAAGGTGTTTTGGGAGGCCCATTCCTCCTCCTCCATGCAAGAGTAAAAGTGGGTGGGGTGGTGACATACACTAAGAATTAATGCTCCATCCCTGGTTAAATATAGAATTGCAACAGAGAAGATTAAATTTGCTGTGGATAAGGTACCAATATATTTCCAGTGTCTTACTATGTCAAGTAAGCTGCTCCTTTGTGGAGCAGCTGTCCCCCGATGAGAGGAAAATTAGAAGAGAAGGATTGTGAGGTGACCAATGAGTACTGAGTCAATTGTTATCTGAACAATAAAGGGACTGGCAGCTGTATGGCCGAAGTAGCCAGTTAGCAGTACTACATGGCAACACTACTTCATGTGACAACTCAAGAAGAAAATGGGAGGACATATAACTATTGTGGGCACCAAATGAAACTATACAATAGAATGGTACGCAGATTCATACAATTTTTCTATTAAACACAAGATCATCTTAAATTTCAACAGAAAACCTATTATCAATTGCCATCATCCTTTGTCTCAGAATAAAGCAGCAATTGGTAATTTAGTCTCCTCTCTCAACATCCCAACATTCCCCTTCAACACTGAAATGATAATTGGAGTACATAAAATCCCAACCAGTAGAATATGCATGCAATGTGACATACAAAAAACAGGCAGGTATCTAAAAAGAAAACAAGCAATTGAATAATTCAGAGAGAAAAAAACCTCTCTTTACATCAGCCGTGCATTCTGGTGGCTGAGCCCCATTAAACAGAACTGTCTAAGACATCCACACACAACTGTGAAACCCTCAATAGGAAAGGTGAAGGAGCTTATATTCAGTAATGGATCTTGAATTTGTTTTTAAATTGCCATGATTAACAGTATTTGTGACTATATAAGTTAGCTGGCTATGGAAGTTTTGTGCAATTCATTGCAGTTGCTACTGTTTGTGAAGGTCAATCACATAATTAAGAAGCTGATTACATTGCCTATTTATTATACCTCTATGCGTCTTATTTTTACAATTAGTAGTTAGAGTACAGTTTATCAGAACAAACCCAGCTAATTATACTTTAACAAAACAGTGCTACCATTAATCATTTATGTTTTGTATTTCTATATGCATGGGGCACAAAGAAATCACATTTAAAATACATCATGTTTACAATCTCTATAACGTATCATGTGTACATAATAAGGTGGTCAGAAAGGGACTGAGGCAGATTGACAAATTCTGTAAACATTACTGAATTTCAAGTCAATAATAAAAAAACCCTCAAAACCAATAATATATACAGCAGTCCACCAAGGCACATTGTATGAGTGAAAATAGAATAAACAATGGCTAACTGTGTTTGAGTACATATACAAATGAGTATTTTGTACATATTGGCATAGTAAGTTTCAATGATACCAACATTTAATAAAACATTTCTCAGGTAACTTTTCTAAAAATAATGCTTTATTTTACAGTGTGTGAACAATACGAAAAACATGTAAGTATATTATTGGAGCACCTTTCTGAAACAATCCAGTATTTAACTCTTGCAATAACACAGTCGATTTTATATGAGGTATATTTTATGCAGAAGTAGGTCCCATGATTACACTTCTGGAGGATAATATCACAATCTACCTGAGCAAATTTTTAACAAACTCATCTGAGGCACAGTGGAATATAACTATCCACCTAAGCAAGGTTTTAGGTTCATTACAAAAAACCCAGGCACAGATACAATGCTGTATATTTTCTGTTGGCAGAGTTACAATTTCAGTAACAGGTTTTAATTTAATTCAAAAGGCTCACAAAGGCAACAGTTTCCCTAAAGCCTTTTAATTGTGTTCTGGAAGTTTTATTTTGTTGTAATTCTTAAAACAACAAATACCGAGAAGATTTAGGTCCACCAGTATAATATGTGGATAGTTTTGGTAAACATTGAGTAGTGTGCAGAAAATATATACTAAAATGGTAGAGTGCTGTTTTCTTCTCATAGACTGATTTGACTGGAATTTTACATACAGTTTCAATATAGTGCTAACTATCACCAATATCATCATCATTAATAGTCTGTCAGCAGCATCACTACTCTAATCCAATAGTATATATTCAGGAGAGCACAATTACATGCCTGAGCATTTTGGAGGAGAAAAGTCACTGAGTTATTTAATTCAGAAAAGCTTCAACAAGATTTTTTGTATGCAGTCCTGAGTCTCTTCTCCCCACACTGATACTCATGGGAGCTACAAGAGTAGTGTCTAGAGAAATATGAGGCTCTTTAGCATACATGAGAAGGGAAAGGACAACAATGCCAAAATATCTGATGCATTTTACTGAGTAAATAATCTAGATATTAAAGAACTCTTAAATACAAGAGACCATACCATAAACAGTTGTAAGAACAAAATTCTCCTGTCTGATCTCCCCTGGATATTTTGTGTGTAGGGCCAGTTCAGCCAAATCTGTGGCTGCAAGGATCATGTTTACTGCTTACGCTCTAGTGTAATATGATATATGAAAAACAAACTGCTTCATACAGAAAGATCTCTGCCCTTCCCTTCTTGCTCTCAGTTACACCTGTGCAAACTCACTTAAATCAATGGAGTTGATTAAGTCCGTTACTATAACTTTGAACACAATATAGACTCACATGAATGCTACTGCTGCAAATAACTTGTAAATCAATTGCATATATTTGTGTATGATATTTGTTTCCTTTAAGACTCTGCTTACAGTATAATAAAGTCCACGGGGTACCAACGGCTCTCATTAAGCTGGTGTTTTACATTTCACTGGTAACACTGCCTTATGGTATGGTATGTTACAATATTCGTACTGTATACTTACTTTTAAAAAATGAAAAAGAAATGTAAAAAAGTCTCACTCACTATTACATAAAGCCTAACAGCTTCACTGCTAGTCCTGTATTGCAGCATCTGTGCTGCAACTTTTTGTTGATATTATACCACTTCACTCCAATCCTAATGTAACATCATGATTATTTGTATCTGATACATTGTGTCTGATGCACCTACCAATGAGGTTAACATCAGTTTTTCCTTGCATTATAGGAACATTGTCAAGGCTTGCAGGGAACAATTCTGGGCTTCATTAAAATTTTATGAATCTGCTCCCAATGTTCTAGTGATCTCTTAAGTATGAATGGTTTTTTTTTTGTTTTAAAATTTGAGCACTGAAGCACTTATGCACCGGCAACCTTTACTCTTCTCAAAAAACAATGGCAGAACTACAGTTTACAGTTTAAAATAACCAATCCAGTGCACATTATCTCTCTGGTATACCAGGTGTGCACATGAACATACCCTGCTGAACCTAGACACACATGCACATAACATGCTATCTTGCTGAGACTAGACATACATGTATGTTACATGCTTCCCTGAAGAGTCTGTCTACTACATTTTTAATTGTCTCTGATTGTTCAGTATTTTAAATTTTGTTGCCTGCACTCAAGAATGAAATGAACAGGCATAGCAGGGAAGGGCATCTAATGCTTGTGTGTCCTCTTTGGTTTCTCACTACTGATGTAGAGGTAGGTAGGTCAAACTTTTTCTTTTTCTTTCCTTTAAAGTGCAATTTTATATCAACACGTCTATTTTTTATGCATCAGAGGTGGGAATGCCTCTCATTTAGCTCAAGGCTTGTTATTTTATAAACAGTGTACTGAAATGAAGGGTAAAGTATGTGGGAATCCTGTGTCAATGGGGCACTACTTTTACTTAAGAATAAAGCACCAAAAATAAGCTTAATTTTTCTATAAGTATAGCTACCATCTTCACTTCTTGAAACTCACTAACTTGAAGTAATTCATATTACAGTTTACTACTTCTGAGAGTATCCACCATGTACAATCTCATTGAACAATCTAACAGTGGCATTAAAGTTGACCATTTACAATGATCTGAATACTTAGATAATTAACAAGTCACTGTTGCAAAACTCTAATCCCTTTTATTGCCTTCCTTGAGCCTTTATTCTTGTTTGTTCTTCTTATTCTGAGCTCATCACATTTTTCAAGCTTCAATCAAGGGTTTGCTCTTATCAGTGTTAATAGTCTTTACTCTTCTTTTAGCTCTCCACTCCACACATCTTCAGATTTGCTTTCATGTTCTTCATTCCAGTCTGACTTGCTCTGACTCCAGAGCAGACCAAACTAACAAAAGATAATAATAAAGAACTACCTATACATATACTGTAAATTATATACTACCCCCAAATCATTTTTATATATTTTATAAATTCTTCTGCCATTCTTTTCCTATTAATTTCCCATGCTAGTGTGGTTTGTGATGAAGTACAGGAGAATCCAATTATAATGAACTCAGTTTCTGTGAAACTAAATCTATGGTGAAGGACGGTACAGTAGAATCAAAGTCCCAAATTGTTTCAGTGCACTGCACTGTGCAATTTGCAGTTTTGAATATAGTGAAAATCCAATTACTGTGAAACTGTTTTGTGAAAATAAATGACTTCACTGTAAGAGAGATACATTATATGGGGAATATTCTTTCCCTCAGTCTTTTCTCATCAGTGTTGTCTCTGGATCAGAGCTGCAAGAACTCAGACTTAGAGCTCAAATCTTTGCTTCTCAGGAGATAACCTGGTTGCCAGAAATGTGGTATCAGATATATTAAGATCTACAATTGAGCATTGGTATAGTTTTTCTTCCATGGGAATGTGTTTTGGACCAAATCACTTCTATAGCAGGTTTAGATAAGCTATCTGTCAGTATCTAAACTTTATCATTTATTAGAATAAAATGCATTGATTAGGCGTTTTTAATAAGGAAATACCACACATTTGCTATGGGTTAATTTATAGATTTACTCTGGAAATGCAGTAGTATGGTTTTAAAAGTTAATCATTAGGAAGCTAGATATGTAGTTCTAATTTAACTATCATTAGCAAGTATACGAAGACTAAAAGCACAATACCTGTGGACATTTTATTAGAAACCCTACCTTGAGGTCCAGGTTCTCCTGGTGGCCCTGGTAATCCATCTTTTCCTGGTGGACCTGGTTTCCCATGACCGTGGGAAGCTAACATTGCAGCTGGCAGCTTCAGTTGGGATAGAAACTGAGCCATCCTCTCTTCATTAACAAAGGACATAGAAAAGAAAATGTGTAAGAGATTTGGTAGCACAACGTATGAAAATCACTAAAACTCCAGCCTCAATTTCCAGACTAATCCAGAACTAGTTACCAGAAGTAATTTTAGCTAATCATTTAAACAGATAATACCTTGATCTTACAAGGTGTTGGATACTCCTGTAAGCACTGAGAACCTTCAACCTCTTCGACATTAATGGCAAGAGTGCTTATACCTCCCAGAGTTGAGCACTTAATGAATAAGCACTAACACTAATATTCTGCTATATATATATATTATTTACAGTTCCCACCATCTCCTGGTGATAGAAGTATACAGATACATGGCTATAGAACAGTATATAACCTGAATGAAATTCACTCCTGTGCAGAGTCCACACAACATCTATAATTCCACTTAAGGTACAAAAACAGGGCTTAAGTTAGACTTAAATTCTACACATCCTTGTACTGGCTGACCTCTGCACTGGGGTGAATTTCCCTCTATGGTTACCTTGCTGACCTGATGGAGTGTCTGAAGGTGTTAAACCTAAAAGTGATCACAGTTAAAAGTAGAGCCAAGTCAAAGTTGTCAGACACTTGACTTGTCAGGGAGGATGCAAGTAACCCATTTCCCAGTGTGTGGAGAATGAGGAAATGCTGACTTCATTAATGAAGAAAAACCATGTGGGTTCCACTAAGTCTTGCTGGCTCACTGCCTCTGAGATACAGGAATTGGAAGTGGCATATTTAGGATTTAGCTTTTGGGCTAGTTGTTGGAGTGGCAAAGAAACTGCTTATGGTGGTTGGGCAATTTCCTAATTACAACCATGTCTGCTGCAGAGATTTTCAATTTAAAATATTAATATTACATGAGAACCAGACCAATGGTCCATCTAGCCCAATATACTGTGGCCAGTGCCAGATACTTCAGAGGGAATGAACAGAACTGGGCAATTTTGAGTGATCCATCACTTGTTGTCCAGTCCCAGCTCATGGTAATTGGAGAGTTAGGGACAATATAATCCACTTGCGGCTGCCTTATTAACTCTTTAGATGTAGTCAAAGATTGTTACTGTATATTTCGTAATTCATTCTAATGTTGTGGATTCAAAACTTTAACTCAAAGTCAGAACATTTCTGGGCTTGAATTCCATTCATCAGATAATTTGAATAAAGAGCCGCATTGGCAGAAAATAAAATATTAAAGTGAAAAATGGAGCAGAGAACAGGCAACATACAATTCTATTTTGAAACACAACTGTGGGGTTCCAGGCATATGAATGACTCCAAATCACTGTATTTATGGTGCTGGATGTTCTGCATAGAAAAACATATGCACAAATGGCTTTCTATAGCATGCAAGTTCTGCTTTTTTAATATTTCTGTGCAAGAATGACAACACACAAACATAGGGCCTGATCCTGTATCCACTCGAAGTACAGGACTCCCATTCTCATCGGTGGGAGTTCCACTTACAGAGTGACTACAGAAACAGGCTTACACCAATCTTGTAACACACTAAATATTATTCTGCATAAGTTTGGCCCAGTTGTTAGTGCCTGGATTGACATGTTAGAGGGACAGGTTTGATTCCTGAGCTTTGCAGGGCTTTGAAGGCTGCCATCATAAACCAAGCAGAGCCAACTGAGGGGGGGGGGGGGGGGGGGAGCGGGGAAGGAAGGAGAAGGTACAGGTGGAAAGTAAGTTTCCACTGAGGACTGGGAATAGGAAAATTCTCTCTTAAGGGTATACTAATTTATTCCTCAAACAGGAAAAAACAAACAAACAGCCCTTATTGGTGTTCAACATCCACACCAAAACTAGTGCCAGCTGTGAATACAAACAGCAGAGCATTCACAATTAAGGTCAGAGAAGTTAGTGTACATGCTAGAGTTGATTGATGTATTTTTTTGACTAATAATCCTTTTTTTGGTAAATTAATTCTTCATAAACCAGTCCTGATTTTTTCAAGTGTGTCTGCTATTTGTATATATGTGATGAATAACTTCTACAAATATTTTTCAAACTATGAGTTGTCATTAACGGTTTGCTTTGACTATTTGGTTATCATCGTTCATGCTGTGAAGAGATCTGCCAAAATGACATGGCATTACTTCTGCTTCCCGACTAGATAACTAACTTTCAAAATAGAACAGCAAATGACTACATTGCAGTAAGAATTAATGGCTGAATAAACTCGCCTAAATTCATGAAACATTCACAATTTGCAAATATTTTGGGAATTCATGACAGAGGCTGAACACTCACAAATAACATACATTAATTATTGCCTTAAGCCAATATCTCAACTCCTTTTAGGAACGGTTTAATATTTCTTAAGTAAAGAGGAGACATAAATAAGAAAACATGTCAAAGAGTAAAGAGAGTATCAATGTATATTTCAACACCCAGGACTGAAGTTAACATGACAATTCCATCTGAAACACACAGCATGCAGAAAAGCAGTTAACATGTGTAGTAGTTTTCTAAAGAACTGACATTATAACTCTTTAGGCTAACTTATTTATGGAGAAAGGACAATTAAATAGTTATTTTGGAATGAGACAACTGTGCAAAAAGTGAAGCTTAAATACATTTCTAGATTATCTCTCATACATATGATATACTATACACATTATTACAGCGGAAGTTTAATGTTAAACTAGCTAACAGTTATAACTAATAGTTAAAACAATTTTAGCTAATACACCTCTACCCCGATATAACGTGGTCCTCGGGAGCCCCAAATCCCTACTGCGTTATAGGTGAAACCCTGTTATATCGGGGTAGCGGCGGCAGGGCTCCAGCAGTGATTTAAAGAGCCTGGGGCTCCGGCCACGGGGAGCCCAGGCCCTTTAAATCGCCACCCGAGCCCCGCTGCTGGAGACCCGGGGTAGCGACGGCATGGCTCCAGCGGTGATTTAAAGGGCCTGGGGCTCCCCACAGCGGCCAGAGCTCCGAACCCTTTAGAATGCCACCAGAGCCCCACTGCCGGAGCCCCGGGGTAGCAGCGGCAGGGCTCCAGCGGTGATTTAAAGAGCTCCGGGCTCTGGCCACTGCGGGGAGCCCAGGCCCTTTAAATCGCGGGACGAGCCTCGCTGCCGCAGCTCCGGGGTAGCAGTGGCAGGGGTCCAGCGGTGATTTATAGGGCTCGGGGCTCCTTGCAGCAGCCGGAGCCCGAGGCCCTTTAAAGCGCTGCCTGAGCCCCGCTGCCGGAGCCCCGGGGTTACCGCGCTATATGTGAACCCGTGTTATATCGGATCGTGTTATATCGGGGTAGAGGTGTACTTAAATTTAATTATTATTTTACATATATTGTCACAGGGTTGGGCCAGATGGCAATAGGAGAGTGACAGAAGGCAGATATATTAGCCCCAGATTAAGCAGGTCCCTTTTCCTTGGGTAATGTAACAGGAGTGGTTCCAGAACAATCAGGAACTTGCTGGAACCAATTATGGCGAGCAGGCTAATTAGGACACCTGGAGCCAATTAAGAAACTGGTAGAATCAATTAAGACAGGCAGGCTAATCAGGACACCTGGTTTAAAAAGGACCTCACTTCAGTCAGTGAGGGGCGTGCAAGGAGTGGGAAGTGAGAGGGCGTGTTGCTGGTGGACTGAGGAGTACAAATGCTATGTGGCATCAGGAGAAAGATCCTGTGGTGAGGATAAAGAAGGTGTTGGGAGGAGGCCATGGGGAAGTAGCCCAGGAAGTTGTAGCTGTCACACAGCTGTTACCGGAAACACTGTAGACAGCTGTGATCCACAGGGCCCTGCACCCCAAACCTCTGCCCCAGCCCAGAGACCACCCCAAACCCAGATCCCCCTCCTGCACTCCAAACCTCTGCCCCAGCCCAGAGCCCTCACCCCCCTTTGCACCCTGACCCCCTGGCATAGCACAGAGCCCCATCCTGAACCCCAAACACCTCATCCCTGGTCTTACCCTACAGCCCACACCCCCAACTCAGAGCCCATACCCCCTCCTGCACCCCAACCCCCTGCCTCAACCCGCAGCCCCCTCCCACACTCTGAATCCCTTGGCCCCACCCCCAGGCCAGAGCCTGTACCCTCTTCCACACCCCAACCCCCTGCCTCAACCTGCAGCCCCCTCCTGCACTGTAAAACCCCTCATCCCCAGCCCCATCCCAGAGTCTGCACCCCCAGCCAGAGCCCTCACCCCCTCCTGCACCCCAACTCCCTGCCCCAGCTGAGAGCCCCATCCAACACCTTTAACCCCTCATTTCTGGCCCCAACGTGGAGCCTGCACTCCCAGATAGAGCCCTCACCCACTTCCGCACCCCAATTCCCTGCCCCAGCCCAGTGAAGAGTGAGGGAGAGTGAGCCACCAAGGAAGGGGGAATGTAGTAAGCAAGGGGTGGGGCTTTGAGGAAGGGGCAGGGTTAGGGTGTTCGATTTTGTGCGATTAGAAAGTTGGCAACCCTAACTAGATGTCTGCCTATGACTTTGAGAGTTAATATGAAGGAGACAGACTATCTCACTGGAAGATTTTGCAGGTTATTAGTATAGATGTCTTTGGTTAGCAGGTGGCAGTAAATATCCAAACCTTTTATCTATATGAAACAAGGATGGCTATATTGTGGGAGAATAGGCTTTCTGTGTCTCCTTATCAACCTCCAGGCCTCCCATCAAAACCTTTAGTGTGAGTGAGAGAGAGAGAATGTCTACAATGCAGAGTTTTGTCACCAAAAGTTATGCTGCTTTAATTAAAGCACTTTAATTAAACCGCTGTTGCATGTCCACACTGTGCTCCTTGTGTCGGCAGAGTGCATCCACACTAGCAGCTCTTGCACTGACACAGAGAGCAGTGCACTGTGGGTAGCTAGCCCACTGTACAATTGGCCGCAGGGTGTTTTGGGAAGGGTTTGCAATGCCTCATGGGGAAGGCACAGCATCACATGATGCAGATTTTTCAATCCCATTGTTCCATGGGCATCTTACTAGACTGCCAGCTGCTTTTCAACTGAAGTGCGGGAGGGGGAAGTGTGTGATAGGGAACGTGTGTGTGTGTGGGGGGGGGGGAGAGAGACAGAGACAGTGTGTGTGTTGGTGGAGTGTGAGAGAGAGAGAGGGTGGGAAATGTGTATTGAAGGCATAGGCGGTGCATGAAGTAGCCCCCGGGGCCTGCCCCTTCTGCCCAAGGCCCTGCCCATGCTCTGTCCCTTCCGCCCTCCCCGCCAGAGCCCAAAACTCCCCACCCCACGGCTGGAGGAGCCTCAGCCGAACCTCCCCGAGCTGCCAGTTGGCCCACTCTATCCACGCCAGCTGTCCCAACCTTCGGGCCCAGCCAGTCCAAGCACCAGCCCAACCTCGCAGAGCATTGGCAGGGCCATGGCCTGTGTTAATGGAGACTTAGCCTCCAGTGGCCTATTATACCCGCCACCCAGGGTTGCGGGAGTATGTGTAGGGGGAGAGTGAGTGTGTGGGCATGCTGTCTCTAAGTACAGACAGCCGAAGGTAGCAACCAGTCCTGAGGAGGGGGGAGAGGGACATCCCGACATCAGCCCCCACCTCCCTCCCTGACTCTGTACAGCACAGCAGTCTCTCACATGCACACACACATCCACCCTGCCTGCTGCCTGCCTGCCTCTGTGTTCATAGTGCGGAAGAGAGAAGCATTCCACATTAATGATTTGCTCTACACAAATGTCTACACTGATGCTTTGTCGCTTTAAGTTTGCCGCAAAAAGCTTTATGCCTCTAGTCAAGGTGGTTTTGTCGCTGAAACTGAAGAGTTTTGTTGCCAAAAGTGGCATTGTAGTGTGTACACCTGCATTTTTCTGTCGCTAAAATCTGCCTTTTGGTGACAAAACTGCGATGTAGATAAGGCCAGAGAGAGAGAGAGATGCTGACCACTCTGGGATGGGCAATGCAGTCTGAGGGAGGGAAAAGAGAACGTAGCCATGTCCTGATCTGCTCCAGAGCCTGAACAGTGACATGGAAAAATCTGAATGCAGCTTTGGCCATGCTCATTGACCTCAGAGTTATGCCGCTACTGCCCCAAACTGATGTAAAATCCTAGCATTCTGAGTTCCTCCCTACCTGCTTTGGGCTAGGTCAGAAATGCTACAGCTATTCATGCTATTTGGTGCTTCTGCTTCCAGCCCTGACTAGAAACAATAAGGATAGATGTGTATAACATGAAAAATAGTTTTGTTTTTTTTAAAGTGAACCTCAACCCAGCTGCAGTTTGGCCTATATTTGCATTTTGGGTTAATCTTTGGGGTAATTATATATTTTTATTTTATCCAAATGAGTTCACCCGTCTTTAAAAGTGAACAAACAAGCAGGACAATGGTTCACTACTTAAGAAAAAGGGCTACAATAAATATAGAATGACTGGAATTGTGCCTTAATGAACTTGATGAACCAATCAAAGCACATAATTGAAAGTCTTCCTGTGAGATGTAAAGGAAGTTACATAACCCTAACACAATTAAAATGTTTGTGAGAAAAATAAGGAATATAAGGCAAAAAGTACAAGCAATGGGAAACTGAGAAATCAGCAGGATGTAAGAATCTGGAAACACAGAACACAGTTTACATATCAGAGCATAGCAGAATAAGAATAAAAATGTAAATACCATATATCTTAATTTAAAAGCCACCCATAATTACTAACAACCTTCATTTAATAGCTATACCTTTACCATCTAAGACACAAGGGAAAAAATTAAATTTAATAAATGCGACCTTGTTTTTGAAGCAACTTTTGATGTAAAGCTAATGGCAGTTAATGTAATTTAAGAGAACAGTATATGAACTGTTTTCTTTTAAATCAATACACAGTTAATGGGGAGCTTCTGAATTAGTTGGAAATAAAATTGCACAGTCCTAAACGTTGTCCAGTTAATGCAAGAAGACAATGGGAATTTTACCTCTGTGGTATCACATTCCAACTATTATTTATTATTTTTCAAATTTTAATTTCTATTCTTTTTTTTTTTTTTACTTTTGCTATTACTATTAACATTTTGAACAATCTTTGTTTTTTAACGTTAAGCTGTATTACATGTTCGGGTTAACAGATTATTTCTTTGAATATGATTGTATTAGATTTTCACTTTTATTATACCTAAGTGTAAATAGTCAATCAAGCAGAAAGGATGTTCTTGCACAATTGTTTAGAAAAGGTACACAAAGACTATACGGAAGTAAACATCTAGAACAGAAGATAAGATTTAAATTTAGTTGTACAACATTTCATTTCCTTACCTTCAAAAACCCTAAGAACCTCTTGTTTGATGTATTTTTTCATTTCTTCAAATGAAACTGTGTCAGCCTGATGGAAAAACCAACAGCGGACACACATCAGTAATCTACAAATGTGGAAACAGAACATTCTGAAAGCAACATGTCTGATGCTGATGAATAGATAAATTTAATCAAGGGATAGTGTAGTTGCATTGAGTATACAAAGGAAAGCACATAAAGCTTTTGCTGGAGATTAAACACTGAGAGAAGTTAAGGTGTTTAATTAGCTGCAAAGGCTGTTTATTGCAGGTACACTATAATATTATGAACAATTACTGATCCCATGAAATATAAGCAGCAACATTTTCAGATTATATCATTAAAATAAGCATGTTTTTGTGTCATATGTTTTAGCACAAATTTGTCACTATCAGATCTGTGAAAAACTTTCTAAAGATATCCAATAATGTTATTGTATCATTCTCACCCTTTGTATGTTGCTTGTCTATTTAGATTGTCAACTCTTTGGCGGGAGGGATTGTCTCTTGTTCTATGTTCGTGTAGCAGGTAGCACAATGAGGTGCAAATCTTGGTTGGGGACTAGCTACTTTAATACAAAAATAAATAATAATAACAAAAATAGCATCATCAATGCTGATACGATGAATAACTCAAACCACAGCAGGGTGAAATATCCATTATCTGAATGATTGTGTCTTCCAAGTTAATAAATATTCAGAGCACAAAGGTGTGTGTGTGGAAAAAACAGAAGGCGTGTGACTGAAGAAATGCAGTGTTAGAAAGTATTGAGTGTTATTTTTAGGTACTAATTTCTGGGGAGAGGGTTGGGATGTGTTTCTTTCTTACATACTTTCACTTATATTTTAGGTCTTTATTTTATGAAGCTTCACTTATAAAACTAATTGTATTGAGTAATCATCTATCCAATTTGTCAAAAGCAAAATTTAATTAATTGAACTTAAGCTATTTTCAGTCTATCAGAGACTACCACAGTTCAGGTATAAAACACTAATAAAAAAAAAAATTAAAAATGATGGCTTGATTGCTTGCACTGGTTTTTTTTCATTTGATAACTGAACAATTACACAGCTCAAAGTAACTTTAGTATTTGTGATGAGTTGTACTGGATAAATATGGATTCATTTCTGCTCCCCAGAACGCACAGTGTTTACTTCTCTAGGTTCCCCCAGCAACCAACCAGAGCACTTTATTTTCTTACCGGAAGACCTGGGGAACCTGGGGAACCCTGATGACCTGGTGATCCTGGATAACCCCTGTCTCCTGGTGGTCCAGCAGGTCCTATAACCCCCTTTTCTCCTGGAAGGCCAGGTTTTCCTCTTTCACCTTGCGGGCCTCTGTCCCCTGGAATACCTTGATCTCCCTATTCAAAATAAGAAGCATAGAGAAGATTGTTGTTCTATATTAATCAATCAATGTGAAAACTCAATCAAGAATGTTGGGAAGAAACTTCTTCTCTCCTGAATGACACTGAACGTCCATTTGGAGAGGGAATCATATTTGGAAAATAATTCAGAAGCTGATGCTTTCTTTGAAAAACAAAGGAGACCATATTCTCTTTTCATCTGTTGTAATGTTTACATTCAACAACAAAGAAAATCATAGGTGCTGTCAGTGGGGATGGTGGGAGTGCTGCCGTACCCACTGGTTTGAAGTGGTTTACATCGTATACAGAGTTTACAGTTTGGTTGAACAGCTCTCAGCACCCCTCGATCCCAGCATAGAGCACCCTCCTGTACTCCAAATCTCTCTCATCCCCTGCCCCAGCCCTGATCCCCCTCCCGCCCTCTGAATCCCTTGGTCCCATCCCAGAGCACCCTCTTACACCCCAAACTTCTCAACCCCAGCCCCATCCCAGAGCCCGCACCCACAACCAGAGCCCTATCCCCTCCCGCACCCCAACCCCAATTTTGTGAGCATTCATGGCCCACCATACAATTTCTATTCCCCAATGTAGCTCTCAGGCCAAAAAGTGCCCACCACTGTTGTAGAGGTTGTAACACATGAAACAGGGTAGAAGGGACACAATATATATATAAATAGGCTAACAGGAGTTATATTATAAAGAGAAAAAAATAGTTCAGTGAAATGTTAAGGGGAGCTGAATACGAATTAGCATTCAGTACAGCAAGTATCTACAAGCTGTGCCCAAATGGGAGCTGCACTGGAATTTGACTTGTGTTCTCAATGGGACATGCCTCCCTATTAGACTGAGTGTAGCAATATGATGCATTGCAGAACTCTGTGGGCTGCATTTGTCCCATAGGCCATATTTTGGCCACTCCTGCTCTAGTGCACACAAAAAGGGAAGGGAAAGAAATATATCATATCAACACAGTTTCTACTGAGTCAGGTGATGATAAATCAATGGGATATTTATGTGCCATTTTCATGATATTGTAATAAGGAATATATAGACTCAATATACGAGGCACAAATTAGAGAAAAGAATACAGTAGACATTTGAACAGATTTGGTATTTGACCTTGATGGTAAAACGGTAAGAAATTAAGTGCATGTGTTTTTCTGGACTTGGTGTGTTCTACAGTTTCAGTTCATCAAAATAATAGCAGATAGAAGAAGTTGTTTTTAATTATTTACTTCCTTGCAAACAAAACAAATCAAAGGTCAATGTTTCAGCCAGCAACAGCTTTAATCAGGCCTTGTGTGTTCCTGGCTGAGATGTCACTTGATTTGTTTTGTATGAAGTAATTAAATCTTTAAAAATGACTTAATATATTTGTTATTAATCTGCTGAACTTAAGCAGTGGAACAGAATGCAGCAAGTCCTGCATTTGGACTGCTCATGAACAAATGATGGCCCTTAAGGGTCACTGACTCTCCTTGCTGCACCACTTAAAATTAATGTTAAGTTACACAATTGGAAGTGACTAGTACAAAGAATTTATTAATTTTTTTTTGGATGAAATCCTGAATATACAGTAATAAGAGCAAAGTAAACAAGTGTATTAGTTGGATTAATAGGATGCAATACAATGAAGTATTAGTAAACTATACAGAGATTTGAAGCATTACTCACTCACAGTAAAATTGTAACTGTACATTGTAGGAGTAAGCATAGATACTTAAAGACTGCATGATAAAAAGGACACAGAGAAAGGGAAGGATGTACAGCAGGAAGTTAGAGATCTCTTTTTATCAGTCATTTGACCTCCAAATCTCTGATTTCCAGTGAGTTAGAGCTTATTAATCACTATAATTAGAGCTTCACTATAAAGACCCTTGTGATTTGTGATGTTTTACTGAATTAATTGAAATCATAAGGAATTTCTGACTGGGGTTTAAATTGTCGTTGGTAAGTGTGCAGACATAATGAACTGTGGAAAGGCTATAACTGCAACAACAACAACAAAAAACCAGTTACCTACCTTTTGTAACTGTTGTTCTTTGAGATGTGTTGCTCATGTCCAGTCCATTCTAGGTGTGTGCGTGCCCACGTGCACGGTTGTCGGAGATTTTTGTATTAGTGGTACCCGTAGGGCCGGCTGTGGCACCGTCTAGAGTGCCGTGCTTGTGCTGTGGTATATCAGGCGCTGCCAGCCCACACCATCTCAGTTCCTTCTTGCCGACAACTCCGACAGAGAGGCAGGAGGGCGGGAAGAACAACAGTTACGAAAGGTAGGTAACCGTTTTTCTTCTTTGAGTGCGTGCTCATGTCGATTCCAGTCTAGGTGACTTGCAAGCATGATCAATGGAGGCGGGCTCAGAGTTCACCATCGTGCAGCTTGTAGCACTATTCTGCCAAAGCCAGCGTCATCTTGAGCTGCTGGGTCAGCGCATAGTGTGACGTGAACGTATGAATGGACGACCACGTGGCGGCCTTCCCGGTCATCCGTACTTAGCCATGCAGCAGCCACGCCATCAGGTGCAGCAATGCCAGGTTCGGGTACAGCAGATTGCTGTGGTTCTGGGACAGCAGATCCGGCCAGAGAGGTAACTGCAGCAGGTCGGTCACCGAAAGACTCGGCAGCATGCCGAACCCGTGCCGGCGAGGCCAGGGCTATGAGGATGACAGATGCTTTTTCTTGTTTTACCTTTAGCAGGACCCTGTGGATAAATGGCACTGGCGGAAAGGCATACATCAGCATTCCTTACCATGGAAGTAGGTGGGCGGCCACCAGATGGATGGCATACCGCACGCAAAAGTTCCAGAGGCTGAGCGTCTCCCAACACAGGGCCGAAGGCCTGGTGCCGCCCTGCCTGTTGATGTAATACATTGCGGCCATATTGTCTGTGAGGACCTCCACCACCTTGCCTCTCAGGTGGGGCAAGAATGCCTGACAGGCCAGGAGCACCACCTTGAGCTCCCTGACATTGATATGAAGGACTATATTGTGCTGCAGCCAGCAGCCCTGGGTGTTGAGCTTGCCCAGGAGGGCCCACCAGCCCAGATCTGACGCTTCCAAGACTAGGGTGAGCAACGGTGATGGGGACACAAAGGGAACTCCCTGCAGCACTGACGTGGGGGCTAGCCACCAGTCCATGGACAAGAGGACATGGTTCGGTACCGTGACCACTCGGTCCAGGGGGTGCCTGCTGGGAACGTAAACCATTGCCAGCCACGTCTGCAGGGGTTGCAGATGAAGCCGGGCATGACTGACCATGTATGTGCATGCTGTCACATGGCCCATCAGCCGCAGGTATGTTTGGGCCGTGGTGATCGGGTGCTTCCTTATGTAGGCAATGAGATCTGACATGGCCTGAAAGCGTGCTTCCAGAAGGAAGGCCCTGGCTCGAGTGGTATCGAGAACCACTCCGATAAACTCTAAGCGCTGGACCAGCGTTAACATGGACTTTTCTATGTTTATTAACAGGCCCAGGTTGCTGCAGGTGGAACGCACCAGATCGAGGCTTCTTTGCACCTGCTCCGGAGACCTGCTCTTGATGAGCCATTCATCAAAGGATGGAAAGATCTGGACCCCTGAACGTCTGAGGTAAGCTGCTACCAGCATCATGCATTTCATTAACACCCTGGGAGCTGAGGACAGGTCAAAGGGTAGCACTGTGAACTGAAAGTAGCACCTGGCCACTATGGAACGCAGGAAACGTCTGTGTCCTGGGAATATGGAGACATGGAAGTAAGCATCCTTTAAATTGAGAGCGGCATACCAGTCTCCCAGATCCAGAGAGGGGATAATGGAGGCCAGGGAGACCATCCCATCCCATCTCCTAGAACTGGAAGGGACCTTGAAAGGTCATCGAGTCCAGCCCCCTGCCTTCACTAGCAGGACCAAGTACTGATTTTGTCCCAGATCCCTAAGTGGCCCCCTCAAGGATTGAACTCACAACCCTGGGTTTAGCAGGCCAATGCTCAAACCACTGAGCTATCCCTCCCCCCCTGAACCATGCAGAACTTCAACTTCTTGAGAGACTTGTTGAGGCCATGCAGGTCCAGGATGGGTCTGAGGCCTCTCTTGGCCTTTGGGATTAGGAAGTATCAGGAGTAGAATCCTCTTCCTTTCGTTTCCTGAGGAACCACCTCCACAGCCCTCAACTGCAGGAGCTTGTTGATTTCCTGAACCAGGAGTTGTTCATGAGAGGGGTCCCTGAAGAGGGATGTGGAAGCAAGAGGCGGGAAGGAGAGGTTTCCAAAAACTGCAGGATATAGCCTTGAGCTACTATGTCCAGGACCCAGTGGTCTGATGTAACCTGCGACCAGGTCGAGCGGTAGGGAGAAAGGCAGTTGAGGAATGGATGGGCAGGATCCGTCTGGATGACTGGGGCATCGCTACCGAGCGCATCCTCAAAATGATCGCTTTTGGCCCTCCAGGTACTTAGCGGGTCTGGGCTTGGCTGGCGAGTGGGAGGAAGAAGGGCAGCGATGGCTAAACCCAGCGTCCCTTCTTCTTACAGATCCCTGATGGGCTTGCCAAGGCCTTGACAGTGGCAGAGGCCGGAATGGCTTTCTGGAAGACTGCGGGGTATGCATGCCCAACGAGCGAAGGGTAGCTTTAGTGTCCTTCAGCCTGGCGTCCATCTGATCAGAGAACAGCCCAACTCCATCAATGGGGAGGTCCTGAATTGAGGCCTGCATCTCCTGGGAGAGGCCTGTCACCTCGAGCCAGAAGCTGAGTTGCATGACCACAGCTGATGCGACCATCCTTGCTGCAGAGTTCCATGCCATCTGCAGGGAACATCTGGCTGCCATGGTACGTTCCTTTACCAGGGTGCCGAACTCCTGAGCCTGACCCTCAGGAAAGGAATCCTGGAACTCTTTAAGATTGTCCCAAAAATCAAAATTATATCGGTCCAGCAGGGCCTGATGGTTCGCCACCCGGAATTGTAGGCTGGCTGTTGAATAAATTTGTCTGCCAAATAAAAAGAGATTTTTGGCTTCTTTATTTTTGGGAGTAGAGGCAGTGGGGACCTGCTTGTACTTTTTGCTGGCTGCAGACACAACCAGTGAGCCCAAGGGTGGGTGGGTATAAAGGTACTCAAAACCTTTGGCCAGCACAAAATATTTTTTCTCGGCCCATTTCGAGGTGAGCGGGATGGAGGATGGGGTCTGCCACAGTGACTTGGCAATCTTGAGGACCCCGTTGTGTACGAGTAGGGTGACCTGGGCAGGCATGGAGGCTGAGAAGACATTGAAAAGGATGTCCTCCTGCTCAGTCATCTCTTGCACCTGGACTTGCACCCAACTTCTCGGCCACCCACCGCAGAAAGGCTTGATGCTCCCTAAAGTCATCCAGGGGGCTAGCCCTGGAAGGTCCTGTGACCAGCGCGTCTGGGGAAGATGAGGAAGACTTGGCCTCTGGTGGAGGCACTGAGGGCTTGGCCGCCGCTAGAGAGGGAGGTTTAGGGTTGGGTACGGGATGCTCTACCCCAACCTCAGAATGGGCTTCTGGTACCAGGCCCAGTGCTGGTGGGGCTGCCTACCGCTGCTCTGACGAGGCCACTGAGGAGCGATGAGAAGGGGCATCATCATCACCAGAATGCCCCATGCCCCCAATACAGAAACTGCGTTGGCCACTGGCCTTGCTGTCAATGCGGTGCTGTGGATGATGAAGCAGGCTCCGGTGCCCAATCCTGTTGCTGAGACCGGGGCGATGGGCTGAACTGAGCCTCCGTGCCAGAGGAACCACTTCTGGCAACCAGGGAGGAGCCGTCGACGCCTGCATCTGTTTACTGGTCGTGGCTACCGGTGATCGCTAGCCAGACTTAATTGACTGGTGACTGTACCGGGGAGTGTGGTCCTGGTGCCAGGGAGATCAGCGTCGAGGAGACTGGTGCCATGGAAACCAGCAAAAGATGGGGAGCATTCCCATGGTTCCAGCAATTGGGATCGTCGAGAGGGTGAATGATGTTGGTCATAGCATGGGGAGCGTTGACCCCATGTCGGACAGTAGCACCGAGGAGAGTGGGAGGAGAGTCAGAGCGACCAACGACGAGATTGGGACCTGTCTCTAGATGCTCTATGCAGTGGAGATCAACATTTTTTGTCTGGTGACTGGTGGTGCTCCCCTGCAAGGGGTCTTCACGGTAGGCTTGCCTTCTCGGGGAGCCTTAGCCTGTTCCTGCAGCACCGAAGACATCCTAGGAGCAGGTGGAGACCTGCGCTCTCTACGTGCCTGGGCTTGGGATGATGATGGTGCAGGCAAGGTTGTGGGTCCCATACCACTCTCAGGAGTTGGTGGTGGACCTTTAAGGGGGCTAAGAACCCCGGTCATGGAGGCACACTTGCGCGGCTCTGGAGAAGGCTGGCAGGCAGGCCCAGGTCCTTTGCTGGATGACCCCTGGTCCTTCTTACTCGGTGCCGGAGACCGCTTTTTAGCCTTTTCTTCGGTATCGGCAATGATGAACGGTGCTGAGAAGAGCCAGGTGCCAGTGGCGTGCTACGCAAGAAGGCTGGGGTGCTCGGTGCAGTCTGCGTGAAAGGCTCGGAAGCCGGATGGAGGGCGGACTCCATCAGGAGAGCCCTGAGGTGAATATCCCACTCCTTTTGGGTGCGGGGCCGAAAGTTCTTGCAGATCCAGCAATGCTCCTTGACGTGTGACTCCCCCAAGCACTTAAGGCAGCTGTTATGGGGGTCACTCACAGGCATAGGCCTGCTGCAGTCTGAGCAGGGCTTAAACCCAGGATGGGCTGGCGGTGCCTGATATACAGCGGCATGAGAGCGGCACTCTAGAAGGCACCACAGCCAGCCCTACGGGTACCGCTAAGGCAAAAATCTCCGACGGCTGCACACATGGGTGCATGCACACCTAGAATGGAACTGACATGAGCAAACACTTGAAGAAGAATCCCCAACCCTGTAACCAATATATCAATGTAACCTGTCCCAAACTGCTAACAGTAGTACACATTTAAGACATCAGAATGGCACAATACCATTCTATTATAGCTATGTATTCAGAGAATATATTAACATGATGTTTTTTAGAGAGCTACTGTGCCAGTATTACTGAAGCACATTAATTTGCAACCATTTAGGTTCTCATGGAAAAGTCTACTGAGCATGCATATTATATTTTTGGGTGAAAAAAATATAATACATCTGAAGAAGTCTTTGCTGCACATACATAGTTAATTCAGCTAATTCACCTTTGCAAGGTGTGCAAGGATTTAACAGCGCAGAAAACTGTGGGGTCCTGGTCCATGACTAGTTGCCCAGATGCTACAGTAATACTAACAATAAATAATAAATGCAATGAAGGTTACAGTGGAATCCTTGTCTCAGTCATTGTGGAACTTATAAGGGGGGAAGGGACGAGGAAAAGGATGCTGCTTGTTTTGAAGGGTGTGGCTGAAGAAGCCCAGTGCTGATGCAGTTTAGGAGCTCTGCAGAGAGTGGAGACTAAAAATGTCTTCTCCAGGTATGAAGCATCTAAGATTTATAGGAGTGGGCTTCTCTCTTGCAGACTTCCTAAAGCATACAGGAAATGACTGGAGCATCTTGAAAAATCCATAGTTGGGGAAAGATCCTGATGCCATCCCCAGATACAGATCTACATTTTTCATAAAATGGGCTCCTTCCTGATTCTAATGGGAGTTCTCCTTGAATAAGGACTGAAGTATCTGACCGCATGTACTAGTTTTTCCTTGGCAAACTGAATGCCAGAGAAGCATTCTAAAATGAGATTGATGAGAAAATCCTGTTCTGGAGTGAGTATAATATTGAAAGTGGGAAGAAGAATAACCATCAGTATGATTTCTCTTTTTTAGATTGAAGTTGGGCCTGGAAGAAACTTAAACAGACCCAATTCTGCTTTGCCATCATTATGAATTCAAACTAGACCAGGGGTCGGCAACCTTTCAGAAGTGGTGTGCTGAGTCTTCATTCATTCACTCTAATTTAAGGTTTCGCGTGCCAGTAATACATTTTAACGTTTTTAGAAGGTCTCTTTCTATAAGTCTATAATATATAACTAAACTATTGTTGTATGTAAAGTAAATAAGGTTTTAAAAATGTTTAAGAAGCTTCATTTAAAATTAAATTAAAATGCAGAGCCCCCGGACCAGTGGCCATGACCCAGGCAGTGTAAGTGCCACTGAAAATCAGCTTGCGTGCCGCCTTTGGCACCTGTGCCATAGGTTGCCTACCCCTGAACTAGACTATGAACAAAATAGCAACCTGAAATAAAGTAGATTTACAAGAAGCCTGATTTAAGAGTTTCAGTAACACAAATATATGTATAATTACCATTTTACTGGTTTAGAATTTAGTGATTTAAGCATGGATAAGGGTTTCACCAAAAAATTTAGAAATGCTGATTTCTCTTTGACAAAGGTTCTATTGCAGGGCACAACTGATCTGATAGAAGCACTTCTGGGAGTCTACAATATTTTAGTATTACCATAGCAATTTAAAAATACTATATTGGGCATATTTAACTTAATAAAAAAAAGTGATTCTGAATTTCTACCAATAACATAACACCCAAAATTAACTGAAGTCCTGAAATAGCATTTTTTTTAAACTGATTCTTATTTCACAGGATGCCAACATGACTTTATTCTGGGTGCATGAGGCAAATCAAATGCCAGAGCCAAATGAAGTGACTTAGTCATTAGGATTTGAATGTATGGTAGATGCGCCCCAAATGGCATCCAGTGCCATCTCAAGTTGTATGCCATTTATAAAGTACCTATCATTGCAGTGTCTAATCACCTAAGGGTATGTACAGTTATCTCAGCCTGCATGCACCCACCTTGGTCCCATTCCTTCTCAAACTGGACTCTACAAAGACTTAGATATGAAATTGTCAACACTATAAACATTTTCTCCTTTTCATTCTGCCCTTCAAGGATTGATACTTCTCTTATTTTATAATCATTACAGCTGCTCTCAACCTGAAGAAGGTATATTGGGGCTAAGAATGAAAGAAATCAAGGGAGGCAGTATAATCACTGTTGCAGAATGGACTGACTTGTGCTATTTTCTGTTATCATTGCAATCTCTCTAACAGGAGCAGGGCTTTAATACCTAACTCCAACTAAATTTCTCCTCTCCAATTGGCACTGTGGATCTCTTATCTGCAATGCAGACTTCTATTGTACATTCTGCAATTGTTCCCCATGCAAATCTTCAGTTGACATCAATGGGACTAGTGTTTGCAGAACAACTGCAGAATTTGAAAAAGCGATTCCAATAGAGGAGGCTAATTTCATCCTCATTCTGTAAACACAGTAGTACAGTGGGTGCATTCATGGTCCTTCTGTTTTACAGATTGTGAGAGATTCTTTATAATTAAAATGGCAAGTACCACTGGAACCATCATTATCTCTAAAAAGTGAATGAATGTTTCAAGTAGGGCTCTTCCACACAGTGGCAAGTTGTGCTCCAAGAAGAGCAGCTGAGGCAGGCATAATTGCTTTTTTGAGGGCAAAGGTATACAATCTATTCCATCCACTAGGATGGAACTGATTTCTCCCCCTAGTGTCAGAGTCCAACTCTGGTGCAAAGAGGAGCAAGGGCCATGACCCCCTCTCCTACCCCTTTTTAGCAATTTACTCCTTAGTAGCAGAATGCAGGGAGCACAGGAACATCTACTGTGCAGATTGGTGAAGAGAAGCTGCTTCTGGGGCAGCCACACTGCTCAGAATCCCGCCAATTATATTTGAGTACTGCTAGAACTGGCTGACACTTTCAAAGAATCAGAAAAGTTGTAAGGGCACCCAATGTATGTTTTAGTGTCCAACCTTTGTATGGGTGGCCTTTTCCTTTATCTTTATCTCAATGGATACTAATTACATGGAGAGTCAATAAAATTAAAGAATACCGTCAAGGTACAGTAATATAACACTGTAGGTAGCGGAACATTTAATAAGAAGATGGCTCATAAGTTTCATTTGGGTCCTTTATTTTTAAAGGCGGGAATAGAAAATTGCTAAACGTTAATCCACACAGGTGGAAATTATTTTAACAATGATATAAACTTCATTCTTTCTCCACACTATAATCTTGAGTTCCTCCTCACAAGTTACCCTAGGGCCGTGGTGGGCAACCTGTGGCTCAGGGCCACATGCAGCCCATCAGGGTAATCTGATTGTGGGCCGCGAGACATTTCACTGACGTTGACCGTCCGCAGGCATGGCCCCCCGCAGCTCCCAGTGGCCGCAGTTCACCGTTCCCACCCTAGGGACAGGATTTTCTCATTCTCCAACTAAATTGTGTTGTTGATGATGTTACATTGGAATTGTGGGGCTTTATTTCTGAGGAACAGATACATTAACAGTGTAGAACTGCTGATGGAGACAGAGACAGAACTAGCATTTTTGGGTAAGCCTGCAAAATAATTTTTTTTGCACCTCCCCCAAATATAACTGATTCCTGGGCACCATAATCACATTGCTATGCACGGGGCTGCCTAAGTGAGATGATTTCTTGACTTCCCAACTCAAACTTAACTGAATCCTTTTATATAAAACATATGTGCATGCCAGGGTCCTGGGGAGTGGAGGGGGGAATCTTTATTGCTCCCTCAGCTGCCTATTGCTGCAGTAGAGCTTCGCTGCTTGTTCCTTTCCACCCTAGTGATTGATTTATATTGTCAAGGCCATCTTTGCCAGGAAAAAATGTTACAAACCTTTTCTCTTCACAAATGCTGAATTTTTCCTTTAAAATTCTAGTCCCCCCACTCTGGCCCTGAGCTTCTTGTCTTGAAGATTTAAAAGTATACTAGACAGACATCTGGATGTTCTCCAAAGAGCAAAGTCAAATAATGGTATATACTAGAAAGGATTATTACACCAAGACTTACACGTTCTCCTTTGGGACCTCTGTCACCTGCTCTTCCCATCAAACCCTGAAAATAAATTTTTTTGAAAGTGTAAAATATCTTACTTAACAACTTGATTATATATTAATTTATTAACACAGCTGAAAGTAATTGTCTAGGACTAACAGTTACATTATCTGTGAAATATATTAACATTGCAAATTATGTTTTCCTACCTGAGGTCCTGGCAATCCATCTTTTCCATTTATTCCCTATAAAGAGAAAACTATGTTTTAACAATTTACTATAACTGCAGGTAAATAAATACATTAAAAATAAGAAACAGGCAAGGAAAACCTTGTGATCTGTGATGGCATTAATAAATATTTTGAAAGATAAATAGCTGAGTCAGAGGTTTGTGTTTTGGTGACGGCTGAAGTCAAGTGTAAAGAGCTGGAAGATGTGACAGACAAGTAAGTTTGAGCTTAAACTGCACAGCTACAACATGCCAGATTGGAGTTGAGGAGCACATAGGTAAAATAACATCTTAGTCAGCACGTTATTCTGTGATGATGCAATTTTGAAAGATAACTGAATTTGGAATTCTGCAAGTCAGAGTAGGTTCTATAGATATGGAACTGAATGAGCATGTTCCCAGTGCTACACATTCACTAAAATATGGCACACATTTATCTTACTGTAGCTATTGGCCCTTAATTGATGCAACATTTCAGGGAACAGATGGAAAGGGAAGTTGAAGGTAAAGCTATAAACCCAGCCTAAATGCCCATTGATCTAAATAACACAGAAATTTTTAATTTCATTTGTGATAAATCCAGACCCCTCTCCACACAGTCACTGGGGGCCCCAGATGCAGCAGAACCAGTGTGGTTCTGCTGAGTGAGAAGGAAGAATTTGAGGAGTATGCACATGGAGAGTATTTCCCTTGCATACTGTAAATGCAATTCCAGGAGGACTATGTGTTTGCTCATACAGTAAATTGATTGAGGCAGGGAGAGGGATCAGGCTGAGGGAGATGAGGAATAGATCTCTCTCTCTCTGGAGATCTCCTAAATTTTATCCCAGGGTAGTGCAATGGCAGTCACTACTACAGCTTTGGGACTGCATTAACAAATGTAGATTTTCAGACCAGTTTTTAAACTGGGTAAATTTGGCGTGGAAGCAAGTAAAGGAGAATAAGTATAGGTTCTATACAGGTTCTATAACCTTGCTCACTTAGTTCCACATTGCCCAATTTAAAAAACGATATTCTCAGTTGTAAATGTCAGCCCATCAGACTCAGTCTAGGCTCTCAAAATCCAGCCATATTCTTTCTACCAACCTGACCACTAATAAAGATTCTGACTCAGAGCTTAGCTCAAAATATTTTGTTAATGGGGTGCTAAAGTAACAGGGAGGCCAGCTCATCCATCTATATTTGTATTGAATGCAATGCCAAGAGGAATAAAATCTGTTTCTACGTTAAAGTAAGAAAATATAACCCTAACAAAACACAGACACACACACACACAATAATTTTACAATTACTCCCCCCGTTAGACTGCAATTTAAATATTGCTATTAGAGGTTTGTTACTTCATGGCTGAATCTGTAAGGTTTAAAGAGATGTTCAATGAACCTGCACCTCTCATTCTGTCTGCTCCTGGACTCGTGAGCCCAAATGCAGCATTAGCCATTGGTGACAACGGTATTATTAGATTAATATGTTACATAAAACTACTGTACAGTGTTGCTAACTCTTGCAATTTTATTGAAAGTCTTGTGATATCTGGTGGTTTTCTTAGGAGCACAGCTCCTAGAATCAAGCAATTATAAGAGAATAATAAGACCCAAGTGAACCCCAAGACTCAAAAACTACAAAGCATGTATATATATATTTCAATTCATGTTTTTTAAGCCCATCTCAACATTTTTGGGGGACTAGCTCATGATTTTTTTAATGCTTGGGCTTGGCAATACTGACTTTATTGTTACTCCTAAGCACCTTTAACTCCATATAACATTACAACTATTGCTATTTATTTATTATTTAGTAAGAGCCACTTGTGTGCATTGTACTTTACAGAAAAACAGAAGGACAGGTCACTGCTCCAAGACAGTTAAATACTGTGCATAGTGACCCATCTTTACGGTGTCCAGAGGATGAAGCTAGCAGGATGGGTTCCTGGTCCTGCCTGAGACCTTTGGGTACGACCAGAATAGAAATAACTATTATTATTATTACTAATTAAATGAATTTGAGGCTGCAGGGTCAGATTTTCAAAGTTGCTCAACACACACCAGTTCCCATTCAGTACAATGGCAAATACTGGGTAAAGACACCTTTTTAAATTTGACCTCTTCATTTAGGAGATTAAATGGGAGGTGCAGGGTTCTTTTGAAAATCTGCCCCTGAAGAGTATAATGAACTGCAACAGTATCTCGACCACTTCACAACTACCTCTCAGGGAGCAGAATGCTTCAGCTGCTATGTTGCACTGGCAGCCTACAGAGGAGTTATGACAGAGTTATGAATTAAACATTTTTTTACTAATCTGAAGTTAGGAATTTGGGCAGGCCATCTTTTATAGACTGTATGAATTCTTGGATTAACATCCCTACTCCAAAAAACAAAACAAAACTGTAGGGGATCATTTTTGTTAACAGGATTCAAAGGGCCCTCAGGACATATTCAATAACATAACTACCCATGACAATCCCAACCCTCATCCAGCATGAACTTGGACTTGCATGACCAATGCCTGGTTCTACAGCACCAGATGTTCATTTGAGGTTACCTATCCATATATTATCAGGGTCAAATCTATTTATAATGTAATCTCTGACAAGGCTGAGTGTAGCACATGAAGGGTATGTCTACACTTGGAGCTGGGTATGATTCCAAGCTCAAGGAGACATATTTGAGCTAGTGTACTAAAAGTAGAGTGTAGTCACAGCAGTACAGGCACCCAGGAGAGGCTAGCCACCACTAGCCTATGCTTATCAGAGACACTAGGTATGTGATTAATTACTTACTGGTATTCCAGATTGCCCTTCTGGCCCAGGAAAGCCGATGTCTCCTACAGGGCCTCTTTCACCCTTAAATGAGAAGAACACACACAAATATATAAAATCTTCCATTTTATATTTAATATGTAGGAATGGCCACATAATAAGCCAGAGTTCAAACATGCACTCACTGGTTCCCCTGGCATTCCCGGTGGTCCTGGAGATCCAGTCTTTCCCTGTGGAGGGAGACCAAAGAGAAACATTTAAAATCTAAATTAACAGACCTAAAATATCAATTTTCTTTAAATGAAACAGAAAATATTATGCTTATTTGGTTAAAATGTTCATGTAATTAACACATCACTAAATGCTTTCGGAGACCTTTCAGAAGTATTTTGTAAGAAATGCTTTAAAACACAGTTGTTTATTTTTGTTTCATATTTATCCAATTCCTTGTCCAAAAACAAATACTGCTTAGTTTAGCCAAGTGAAATCACTCTCCAAGTCATCTTATTTTCATCCCAGATAATCTATCAGACATGGGAGCAGTACAGCATTTCCATTCCTTCTTGTCCATGACTTGTTGCTCCATTACACCCAGCCTGCTCATGTTCCTGCACATGACGTCCTGCTATCTAGTTGGTGGTTGGCCTTCAGATTTGACAGACACTGGTTGTGTTTGGATGATCTTTCTTTGGCATCCTATCATCAGTTTTCCTTCTGCAGTGTCCCCACCCTCATAATCTTTTCAATTGTGGGCTAATCTCTTACCCTGATTTCACATCCTATTCTCCTGACTATGTCTTTAAATCATTCCACTTTATACCTGCCACCTTTCAAAGAACTCTCATCTTTACTGCCTCCAGCATTCTGATGTCTGTTTCATTTAAGGCAGCTGCTTTCAGCCCATAGAGTAATACTGTCAATACACTAGTCTAATAAATTTTCATTTTGGCACCAAATGTAATGTTTTTTTCAGTCCATGATTTCACCAATTTCTGTGCAGCACTTGTGGCTAAGGCACATCCCCTTTTAAACTCATCCTTGATGCAACTGTTGGCACTGATTGAGCTTCTTAGGTACACATAAGATTCTACTTGTTCTACAACTCCCCTGCTGCATTTCAACACTTTATCTATTGTCCATGTTCCAAAATGAAACACTTTCTCCTCTTGGCATTTATTGTAAGTCCAAGTTGACTACACCCATTTTCCAAGGTAGTGAAGAGTATCATCAATTCAAATGTGTCCGTCCATTGTAGGACAGCATCTGCTTAAGCTAAGGAGCCTAACTTATCATACCCTCCAACTCATCTAACATTCAATTCCATCTTGTCACTCATCAGTTCCTAACACATGATTAGACCTGTACTAACTCTGTATCTACAGCAAAGAATTCTGATACCCTGGCTTAGCTGAAACAGTTAATACCACACATGTTCTTCCTTTCTCCCCCACCACTTACAATATAAAGAAGGGACATGTTGAAGAAGGTATTTCCGAAGTTTAAAAGAATGACATGAACAGCTTGTATACTCACAAGAAGCAAACAAACAAAAAAACCCCACAAATGTTTTCCCTTCTGATATTTGATAAATACAGGAAATATATAATGGACATAACTCTCTTTTATTCTAATTGTACTTTTTAAACAAAACCAACAGAGCTATGGTGATTTACACCAGTTGAGGATCTGACCCACTGACTGCTGTAGAAGTTTTGGATGCATAAGGAATGAAGGATTAGCTCTATGCAAGTGGGGGCTCTGGAGTTTTTTTCAGTTTCTAAGTATGAGTTTCTCTAAAGCTCTTACTCAGAAAACAGCTTAAAATACAAAGAGATATTTGATATCCCCAACTGGGAAAAAAGTTGCTTGCCCAGATTCTAGGGAATGAATTCCAGTCAAACAGGACCAATCTCCCCTAAGGTAAGATATCTGGAAAAACTCCCAATGTTCTTCCCAGACTAATAAACTATAATGGTTCTGTCATAAATCTTTCAATTTATTCATGAAAATTGTTTAGTATAAAATGTTAAAGCAAATACTTTATTTTACAGGCCTTCACAGAATCACAATGGGATGCTTTACATCAGAGATGAAACAAACTCATTAAATATTTTGTATCCAGCCAGAATTGAGAACAATACTTTACACTGACTGAAACATGACTTGGGACATAACCATTGAGAAATCCACAGGGAATGAACAGTTATGATTAGGGCTCTGTGTCTGTCATGGAGGTCACGGAAGTCATGGATTCCGTGACTTTCCGCGATTTCCGTGACTTCTGCAGCGGCTACTGTAGCTGACCCCAGGGCTGCCCAAGCAGCTGGCTCTGGAGCGGGCTGCTCAGGTGGCCCCGGGGACAGCCACACCAGCTGCTGCTGGAGCAGCTCTGCAGCCAGCTGCTCGGGCGGTCCCACAGCCAGCAGCACTGGCCGCTGCTGGAGCGGCCCTAGGGCCAGCCATACCGACTGCTGCTCAGGTGGCCTGGGACAGCTGGCCCTGGGGACCGCCTGAGCAGTGGCCGATACGGCTGGCCCTGGGGACTGCCCGAGCAGTGCCGGTGCAGCTGGCCCTGGGGAATGCCTGAGCAGCGGTCCCCAGGGCGGCCAGAGAAACTGCTGCTCCAGGGGCCCCTGGCAGCTGGTGCGCCTGACCCCAGACCCCAACCCTGGGTGCACCCCCCTCCGCAGTAGCATCTCCCCAAGATTTAGTCAGGGGTATTTATAGTATAAATCATGGACAGGTCATGGGCCATGAATTTTTGTTTATTGCCCATGACCTGTCCATGACTTTTACTAAAAATAGCTCTGACTAAATTGTAGCTTCATTTATGATTAGTCTAATTTGCTACTGCACTATTGAATTCATAATGTCCAACATTTGATACATTCTGATTCTACAGCAACATGCCTTGAAGCTCTTATGCTATCTCTGAGACTCAGATAAATGACTTCTCTTTTCTTTCCTTTTTTTTGGATGTACACTTTTTACTTATTTTACAAGATCGTAATTAAATTGAACGGCTTAATCTTGGTGTTCTTCTCTTATTGGAACAGTGGCTAATGGAAACTGAATGTAGAGATATTGACTACCTTTTTAAATTCATGACACACATTCATAATTAAAAAGCAGTTCCTGAGCTGGTTGGGAGCTTCCCAATTTTAATAGTAATGAGTTTATTTGCATAAACTGATTGCTGTTATCATACTGCCTGCTGAAAAACTGAGGATATCTTTTTAAGTGAACTGAAATTGCAATCTAAAGAAAAGTTGCATTTATTTCATATAGGAAAAGAAATGAACAATTAAAATGAACAACTAAAGTTTATAGTTTAAGTTTATAGTTGCATTTATCTTTACCTACAACAAAATTTCTGGCTGGCCCCTGTGAGCTTAAATGCCTTTCAGAGACATCTCCTAATGTCAACATATTAGATATAAGTTCAGAGGCTTTTTTATCTCCAAGAATAAATAAAATGGCTTCTTCATTTGCCTTTTAATAAACTGAGGAGATTCAGAACAATCTTGTATACTGTTTTGACACAGTATATATAAAAGAAGCCTTCAATTCAGACCTGTATCACACATTTATCTCATTCTCTGCTGTCATTTTATTAAAAAGGGTATCCTTTGATGTTATTAAGATTGGAAACTCTGTTGGTCAAGGAGCTCATCTTGATACATGTCTATAAAATTTCTAGCAAACATTACTCCACAAATAGTAATGAGTAGTGTGGATGAGCATCTTTTATGCTTTGGCATTTTTTTCAACTTTTCCCAAGAAATAAGCTGTTTCTTTCATGAACATACTCACTGGTAACCCTGGTGCTCCTGGTGAACCAGCAGGTCCCTGATCTCCCTATGGAAAAGATACCACTGCATTGTAATATTTCCAACAAATGAGAACACAGAGTCTTCAAACAGTATTAGTTAATGAAGATATGATTAAAATGGGAGAGGCAGGATTGTTTGAATTCTTATATTTAGTTCTGCCATTGACTCTTTTTGGCATTGAGTAAGTCACATAACCCTTTCTGTTTTAGTTCCCTGTCTGTAATGTCATGTGTATTTGCCCTATGTCAAAGGGATATTCAGGTGAAAGTTAATGTTAAAAATGCTTTAAAATGGACCAGGATCAAGTATCTGACCAACATGTAGATCTCCAAATAACCCTCATTTATACTCATGGCAGTGACCATAATTAAAAAAGTATAATTCAGTATTGTATCACCATCTTTTTCTTTCATGTCACCTTAAAATAGTTGGCACTAATACCAACATTATAGCTTTATGCAGGGTCCTGCTATTACACAGGAAGGGAGTCTAAGAGCATTAGGAGTTCTTAGTTCTACTACTGCCTTTACTATAGATTTTTTCTTTGATTCAGGGTGCCTCAGTTTCAACATATATAAAATAGGGTCGATGATGGTAATAACTAACACAACTACATTACAAGGTACTGTGTGAACAAATTAATTGTCTTTAACGAGTTTTGAGACCCTCAGATCAAAAATGCATGAATAACATATTACAGTAGAGATTGACATTAACTAGATGCTACGTCTCAAAGTCTTTTGGGCATTTCATTTGGTGCAGACCACAGATAAAATACATGTAGCCTCTTGACATTTTGGGGGCTTCAGAAAGGCAGCTCCCAGGAGCTCTCACAGATGGAGTGTAGTGCAGAGACTGAGACCGCAGCAACTGAAACAGCTTGTCTTAGCATGTGAATGAGACCACAACCAGCACCAGGGATTGGGATAGAGAAGAGGAGTCACCAGGCTAGAGGCCTGACTGAAATGCTTGGGCAGCCACCTGGAGGCTACAACCACTTCCAAATGGCGGAGGCTGCCCATCCATGTCCTGCTCATGGACGGGCACTGTGCTCAAGTGATGGGAGTCAGTGTTGGGTACTGGCTGTTAGCAAGGGTATGAGATAGACCTCTCTGTAGAGCAGGCAAAAAAACTTCCAGTTTTCCTGTCAGCCACAAGTGCCTGGCCAATAGGAAACACCCAGTTTCCCAGAGGATGTTCCATCTCCCCTAGGTGTCTGTGAAACAAAACCACTTCTTCCACCCAACCAATAACCAAGCAAAACCCAAGAGGGAAAGAAGAATTCATAGGGAGAAGATTGTTTGCCAGCCTCACCCATTAGGCCTCTATTGCCCTATAAAACAAGGGAAAGCCAGGGTTGGAGCCACCTGGGATCTGCTCCACCCAATGAGGGATCTGCCTTGAATCTTTAACAATGAATACTTGGCATACATCACCACCAGATAGATAGAAAGGGATGCCAGGGGTAAGGAAAGCCCTGGTTTCTGGGTGCATAGCCTATTAAAAACTCACCTGGAATCAAAGGGGTGGGTGACACCACATATGTGGTGGTCAAGCCTGCCACATGATTATTTCACTGCACAACTTACCTCTGTTCTGTCAGCCCTACAGAGCTCCAACACAACAACAGCATTCACACTAGCCACCTGGGACCTGCAGGCAGACTCTGGGATCACACCTATTTATTTGTATAGTCTATGTGGGATTTTAACTGTATTGGCTTATTAGAAGAATATCTTTATTTCAGGAAGGGTTTGATTGTGGTTGTGAGGTTTAATCTGTTCATTCATTAATCAGTTTCCTTGCCTTTTCCCTTTACCTAATTCCTGTCTTCTAAATTAATCATATCCTTTCTCTTAATAATGTATTTATTCCTTTTTAAACTTGGTTGGTCTACAGTTGCTTTTAATTTGTAATGTCCTAGAAGTCACAAGGGTTGCATATGAAGTTATTCACCAGGCCACTAGCTGTGTACTGAGAATGCAGTTTAGCTTCAGTGACTAGCAAGTTAAGGGCTGAGACCTGCCATCAGTCCATGAATTCCAGAGAATCCAGTGCTCATTGGTCCTAAATTGGGACACAAAGCCGGAAGGAGGAGCAAATGGACTCTACCATGCTTGGGGATCAGATGTTCTCCAGAAGGGACTACATAATGATTCATTATGATTATCATTATACATAATGATTCATTAATGATCTGGAGGATGGCGTGGACTGCACCCTCAGCAAGTCTGCAGATGACACTAAACTGGGAGGAGTGGTAGATACGTTGGAGGGTAGGGATAGGATACAAGAGGGACCCAGACAAATTAGAGGATTGGGCCAAAAGAAATCTGATGAGGTTCAACAAGGACAAGTGCAGAGTCCAATGCACTGCTACAGACTAGGGACCAAATGGCTAGGCAACAGTTCTGCAGAAAAGGACCAAGGGGTTACACTGGTTGAGAAGCTGGATATGAGTCAACAGTGTGTCCTTGTTGCCAACAAGGCTAATGGCATTTTGAGCTGTATAAGTAGAGGCATTGCCATAAGATTGAGGGATGTGAAAGATTGGAAAGAGTCCAGCAGAGGGCAACAAAAATTATTAGGAGGCTGGAGCACATGACTTATGAGGAGAGGCTGAGGGAATTGGGATTGTTTAGTCTGCAGAAGAGAAGAATGAAGGGGGATTTGATAGCTGCTTCCAACTACCTGAAAGGGGGTTTCAAAGGGGATGGATCTAGACTGTTCTCAGTGGTAGCAGATGACAAAACAAGGAGTCAAGTTGCAGGGGGGGGGGTTAGGTTGAATATTAGGAAAAACTTTTTCACTAGGAGGGTGGTGAAGCCCTGGAATGGGTTTCCTAGGGAGGTGGTGGAATCTCCTTCCTTAGAGGTTTTTAAGGTCAGGCTTGACAAAGCCTTTGCTGGGATGATTTAGTTGGGGATTGGTCGTGCTTTGAGTAGGGGGTTGGACTAGATGACCTCCTGAGGTCCCTCCCAACCCTAATATTCTATGATTCTATGATACAGACTCATTACAAACATAAGAAGTGCAAAACAAAAATGGTTACAATCCACATATTTAAAAATAGCAGGTCAAATCCTACAAGGCAAGAGAGTTGCCTTTAGCTTCATTGGAAGCAGGACTGGCCCCACTGGAAGTTGCAGGTTCTCAGCATCTTCTGGATTAGGTCCACTTTGCTTAGATTTTTAGTCTCATTTAAATTAGCCTTCTTTGTAAAAGTCCTGCATGCAGTCAGTCTGAGGGTTACAGTACTAGACTATAGCACTATCAGGTGGGATCTTTGCCTCAGAAATGCATTTATAATGGACAGCATAACTAGATTAGATGAGGAAGATGATGTTTGGTCAAGGGGAATAAAAACCAGTGAACATACCTAGGGGCATATCAAAGGGTTCGTGTCTTCTGCTAAGGAGTGCTTTGCACTTCTAATCAGCATTAATCAAGGAAGTAGTTTGTTTAGTAAAATCAAAGTGGCTGTTCTAATACTAATGGAATAGAATGAACGACTGGTAAAGGATGGAAGGTTGATTGCACACAACTTGTTATTCCTGAAAAAATGGAATTTTACATTGATTTAATTGTATTATTTAGACCAAGATTTAAACAAAAAATGAAAATACAGTAGGCATGCAACATTTCTACATATGCAGACCCAATCTTTCATGAAACATTCTGCTGCAGATAGACACCATCAACACGTGAACAGCCTCTTAAATGAAAGAAACATTTCCCTGCCAATAAACACTGTAGATATACGAAAGAAACAACAATACCAATTGAAAAGAAGAGAGGATATTTTTCTTTAATAAAGTCTTACCTTTTCTCCTGGAAATCCCTCCAGTCCAGGTAGTCCCATTGGACCTGGTTCTCCCTGTTTTTTTAAAGTGTTGCTTAGATTAATAATTCTGCATTCTGAATGACATATAAAAATTGTAATTTAGCATATAAAAGCAAAGCATTCAATTTGAGATTATTTAACAATCAGCTAAATATTGTATTTACTTTGAGTGAACAGCTTTTGCTATGTGTTGTTTTCAAGACGTGAGAATTAGAACTATTCCCAGAACAAGTACGTGTTTATTTTCTGATTAATCGTTTCAATTATGATTAAAAACCTAATCAGAGAGAATCCCCTCTGGTTATCTACTTGGTCAAGGTCAGCACTAAACCACTTTCAGTCAATAAAGTGAGCGGTCTGAATATATCTTGTCAATTAGAGAAGTAACATGGGTTGCAAGGTTACTCTAGAATTCTCCTTTTGACTGTAAAAAAAGATTCGTCTAGAGGCTTCAGAGCAAAACTCGGTTAGCTAAGTAAAGCCTGTTCTCCCTAGGGATGTGTAGATCAGGAGCACTCCAGCATTAAGTCTATGAGCTTTGGAAGAAAAGCCAGAAAATGAGTGAGATGATGTAGCAACTACTGAACAGTAATTCAGCTTTACAGACAATAGTGAGTGTCAAAAAAAAAAAAAAGAAAAAGAAAAAAAAAGAAAAAAAAAGGGACATTTACCATAACACGTTATTTATCTAGCTATCTTGGAGTTTTGTACTACTGCCCATCACCATAGTATCTGAGTGCTTTACATGTAAAATCAATAACAAAATCCCAAGGGGATTTCATGGCATCTCTGTAACTTCTCCCTTTAATGGGGTCAGAACTCTGGGATAGAGAGATTTTCTGAGGATTTAGGGGCTTGAGAGTTGTTTAGGAATAGAAGAGTTGTTCAAATTCCAAGTATTACTCATGGTGGAAAGGCTTTTTTCTAAAGATGGTGAGACTCTGGATTTGCCCAATCTCTTCTGAAAGACTGTTCCCTACCAAGAGCCCCTCGACAGAGAATGCTTTGTTCCTAGCTTTCACATATTTCATCCTGCACTTTGTAACCTGCACTGTACTAGAGGAGCGCAGATATCACATGGGTTCATATATCATAAATTTGGTCTTTGATGTAGCTGGGGCTTCATCCATTAATTGCTTTGAAAATGAGGACCAAAACCTTAAACCGTCATCAGAAGCTGACTTGAGTCTGTCCAGTGGAAGGACTTGTGCACAGGCGTAATGTGTTCTAAGTGACCAGAGATACGGAGAAGGTAGGCAGTCGTTGCATAATCTTCACATTCAGCTTTAGATACAATGAGTTATGTTAATCCAGCCTGGTGGTGACAAATGCATGGATCACCATGGTCAGGTCCTCATATGGAAGGAAGGGACATTTCCTAGCAAGCTGGAGGTGCAAGATGGTATTTTTGGAAACTGACTATACCTCATCATCCAAGTTTAATAAGGAGTAAAAGTAGATCCCAAGGCTTCACACCATTGTGACACATGTATGGCTTCAATGGAAGGCGTAGAAAACATCTTGTCCAGCTTTTCAAAGCATTTCCCTTTTTAATCTTTCCTGTTGGGCTCTGTACACATTCTACTGAACTTTTCAGTGAAGGATGCTGATAGCTCTTCACAGCAGTTGATGCTGGGATCTTGTGTCTGGGCTAGGCAGTCTGGGTTGACTAGCTGGTTCACTATACAAAATAGCTCTGCTGGCCATGATTCTGCCATGTTGATTGTGAAAGGGTCATTTTGCCTCCTTTACTGCAACGGTGCAGTCCTGTAAATGTGGGTTTGTGCTGCTTTGTCCCCCATGACCATGGAATTTGTGGCATTCCTTAGACCAGTGGTTCCCAAACTTGTTCCACCGCTTGTGCAGGGAAATCCCCTGGCGGGCTGGGCCGATTTGTTTATCTGCCGCATCCTCAGGTTCGGCCGAACGCGTCTCCCAGTGACTGCGGTTCGCTGCTCCAGGCCAATGGGAGCTGCTGGAAGCGGCACAGGCCGAGGGACGTACTGGCTGCCACTTCCAGCAACTCCCATTGGCCTGGAGCAGCGAACCGTGGCCCTTGGGAGCTGCAATCAGCCGAACCTGCGGATGCGGCAGGTAAACAAACCGGCCTGGCCTGCCAGGAGCTTTCCCTGCACAAGCTGCAGAACAAGTTTGGGAACCACTGCCTTAGACTGTGGTAGATTTAACTGCTGTGAGTGGTAAATGTCCAGGTTTAATGGCACCCACTGCATTATGTTAAATAAATTGGCATCCTTTCCTCTGCGAGAGATGGTGGGAATTACAGCCTATGATGTAGACGGTTTTCAATGTCTCATGTGACTGACTAGTCCAATCTGAAATTTGCATGCTCTTTGGCAGTTATTACAAATGTATATATCTTGTTTGGGAGCTACTTGCTTCCTACGGGCTCTTTAAAAATGTCATATTAAAACTGAAAAAATATTTCATGGTGTCAAAGTACAAACAATATCTACCAAAACCTGGGCATTGCAAAGCTTTTCTATTTGTTCCAAAAATGTAAATATATGAAATATAAAGGTTTTGTGAAAAGGGCACACTGCAATTTTTGAGGAGAAACAGCAAAGCATTCAGTGAATCGGCTTTATTAAGATAGGTTTTGAATGTGACGCTATACAATTGAGATGTACCGTGGCTCCAATTATCATCAAATTCTTGGCAGCTACAGACAGCCTGATCATATTCTAATTACTTTTGAGCATTAATCCCTCATTACGCTATTCCTTAAGAAAACATAGTCTTCTGGTTGCTAAACGCTGGTACAATGTGATCACCCCCGATGAGCAATTTCAACTTTACGTGTTACTGCATTGGGCTCAAAATTAAAACATTTTCCATCTTCATTTCTACGGGGCATACTTCAAGTAGTGATTTAATCTCTTGAAATAATACAAATTCTTCAGACTTCAATGCCTCTATAGATTACTAAACAGAGAACAAAATCCACAGGCAGCTTATATAATGTATTACTGAACATAATATTAACAACTGTAAAAAGAAATCTATTAACCTGGAGCTGTACATTTCTCTAGCCTTGGTTATAAAACAAGTTTTCTTAAATGTATTGATAGAGTAACTTCCTACTCAACTTCCTGGACTGTCCCACTCACATGGCTAGGACCATACTTTGAGCTTTAGGGAGGGCTCTTCTGATGACCTATGAAGTCCTCAGTTCCCTAGTAGTCCTCCAACTCCTTCTCCTCATCATCCCCACCTTCCAACTCATGAAGACACACTTGTCAGTATGACTGAAATGACACATTCCAATAAAATATACATACCATTGTGCCAGGATCACCTTTTGGACCCTGCAAAGAATGATTAACAAAGGTATTAGAAAATAACAGAACACAATTAGACAAGAATGTGGTGTCTTTAACACTACCATAATAAAAATATATAACAATTATAATAAAACGGTAGAGTAGTGTATTCAGAATCACTACTAGCAGGAATCTTATTTTGTTAAATTTGGGTCAAATCCTAGTGTGTGTTATTCTATAGTGCAGAGCAGGGCCTATCTCTGTGGCCTGGCTTGATTCTATGCCACGAAGTGCAAATGATATCACAAAGGGGAAAGCAGTGCCTCATTAGTGGCCACAAAGGGTTTATACAGCTGCCAAAATGATTAAGGCCAGGGGTGGAGTCTGCCTATGACTATAACATCACAAAGGCACTAACCATGTGGCTCTCTGGCTCCACAGTCCAAGTGTATGTGTAAGAGGGGCAGACAGAGTCCACCTTAGACACACAGGAATGCAAAGGGGCAGAATAGCTCGGAGGTTACCACTGCCTGACAGATCTCTTTCAGAGCTCTCAGCCAGGATGACAGCAGCACCTATGGAATTCATGAAAATTGAGGGGAGGGATACATTCAGTCCATATGACTCCCACATTCTCCTCATCGTCCAGAGAGGTAGGGTAGACAGATGGGGAAACGGAGGCAGAGAAATTAAGAGACTTGTCCAAAGCTATGCAGCGAGTCAGTGACAGCACTAGACTAGAATTAATGAGTTCCTTATTTTCAGCACCAAATTTAATGCACTACTAAACAACACTGCCTCTAAAGATAAAAAGTGCACTATATGTTTTAAGAATTATTACATTACTGCAATATATAGTCCAAGATCAAATTATTTTTGGGCCCAGTTCTGCAACCTATATTCATGTTAAACTGCACTTACTCAAAGGAGTAATCCCATTAATTTTAATCAGGGTACTGGCATTTTTTAAAGTACTATTCAGCAAAATCTAGGGTTGTAATTATCAATATTTATATTGACATTTTAGTCATTCTCCCAGTGTCTGCTAAGCTGTTTATTACACATACTTATGAAATGTGTGTTTTATTATTAACGTGTATCAGTCACATCCTATTTGAATTGTTTATTGTTATTTTTCAAATGTAAAGTTTTCTGTTACTCAACAAACAAGTTGCATGCAAGATATGAAGCTTTCTGTAAATGTTTTAAACTAAATATTACAGATAATATCTCTTAAATACTTACAGGAGGGCCCGGCGGACCAGGATAAGTAGCAACACTTACACCTCCCTGGGGAAAGAAAACAATTTTCATTTGTTTCATAAGGCAGTAATCAGGAAAAAAATGTTAAATTATTTAATAAAGAAAAATACCTGTAGCTTATATAAGCTGCTCATTCCATTCCTTTCATTGTAAGGCATACCCTTAAAATAGGAAAATATTCAGAAAATATTTTTAAAAATTTCACAACTATAAAAATTTCACAATCAATGGAAAAACAGCCTTTCATCCTTTGAATTGTTAGTACACAACAAAGCCAAAGTACCATTTCTGTTAATGGGTCTTGTGACAGATATGGCAACTACCTGCAATATTCTGGACAAACCTTATTGAATTCAGTTTATTATCTTTGTAGGTCAGGGACTGTGTGTAATTCCATGGAGGAGGGGGGCCTCAGCTCTCCGGGAACTAAGAGGAGTCGGGGGTGGTTAGGCAAATTCACTCAGGTTGTAACACCTCCAGAGGGCTACCACCCTGGAAAGAGGTTCTCAAATACTGGTTCAGATCGGATTCTTCAGGGGCTAACAAAGAAAAGTGCATTCAGTGCATTCTTTCTGATCCAGCAAATGGCCAGAACCTTCGGTCCAAGGGGGGCCCCAATCCTTGGAAGGCATGGCCTAGTCTTTGTGTTTGTTCTGAGCTAACTGCTGTTATGAAGTTGTGACCACAGAATAAACCCTTGGTGGGGTGCAAAGGACGATTCACTGGCCACAGTCAGGGGGTGATCTCTCGTATGTTTATTGGCACGTAAGTAGGTTCATTTATTGTTAACATGTTTTCTCTGTAACGCTTTTCCTTAAAATAAATGTACTTGCTTAGAAAGAGCTATGTGGCAACTTAATTGTGGCAATTACCCTGTTTACCATCTCTGAGGAGAAAAGTAAAGCAGGCCTGTTTAGGCAGCCTGACTTTCCTGGGGAATACTGTGTAGGCAGGGAGCCTGGAATTACCATGCTCAGAAGGGAGAGAGACCTACAGTCTCTCCCTACAGGGAGTCTACACCCAGAGTGGTGGTGGCTGGGCAGCTGAAAGCCTATGAGTGGGTGCCCTTGTGGGACCCTAGAGAGGGAATATAGGTGCAACTGCCCCGAACTGTGACAGGTCTGTCCTGCAAAAACTCCAATGAAGTCAGTCAAGAGTTTGGGATGTATGATGAATGGAGGATTGGACTTTTTATCAGCTTATAAAAATGAAGGATCATGAATCCTAAGGTAACTGTATAATTTTTATTATATAAAATTGCCAAACCATTTACGTGACTGGCCAAATGAAGGTAAAGGAATTCAAGGTATTGTACATTTCATTTTTTATCACCTTAAAAAGTTACATTTTAAATGAAAACTGCAAAGCATTTGAGTCAGGCTTCAAGTACTTCAAGAGTATAGAGGCTTGTACTATAGCTTTGAATTAATGCTCAGATTTGACAGATGAGACACTAATAAATTCAGAAGAAACATTATGAATTCAATAAAATTCAATAGCTGAACTACCAGTTTATGCTAAATGTTTACAGCCTGTTGACCGCCAAAGCACAAAAAGCACAAGTTAACTCAAGTGTATTCAAGATACGAATGGATGAAACTCTTGCTTCTGAAAAGAGAGTTATATTTTTTCAAATTCTATTCACGGAATATTTAAGGTGAAGGAAGGATATATGGATGTAATCTTTTTTCATAGATGGAGATTTATAAAATGTATGCATAAGAAAAGGGAGAATGACAAAGTGAAGACCAAAGATGACACGCATCTTTTCCATCCCCAAATCAATTTGCACTTGAACTACAATGTGTTTTCAGTACGAAAGAGAAATGTATTGAGTTCAGAAGACTTTAAAATGTGAAGTTTTATCATGCAAAACAAATGAATGTAAATAAATATGGCTGGTTTTATTTTACTTTAACTTTCATATACTTTATTGGTGAAACCAGTAGGCTGCAGCAGAATAGTCACAGTTGTGGATGGGGGGGAATGAAAAAGGGGCAGAATAGGGAATGGTCATGCAGTCAGATACTACTACAACCCACTGGCTGTACAAGATGCCATGTACAACCTGAACAGGTGGCCTGCAGCCTGACTCTAGGTTTATAAAGGAAGAATCTATCCCCTCAAACCTCATATTGTTTTAGTATATTTTCTCCATGCCTGCCTGTTATATTCTTAAAGCATTTTGTATTTTACTGGATTTTGTATTTTTAAAAAGAAATATTTTATGAAGAGTGCTTTACAGAAAAAGTACTCATATTAGTTTCAGAGATTCATAGGGTGAAATCTTGGCTACTGATGTCAATAGGAGCTTGGGCCAAAAGGGTCTATTATGATCATGTAAAAAACAACGTTGCTTTTTACAGATCCAGACTAACATGGCTACCCCTCTGATACCTGACATTATGATCATGTAATCTTTCATCCTGTGCAAGACTGCCCAAATGTCTCTTGGATCAAGTCCATATGCTTCTGCTTGAGCTATAGCATATCTTTTAGATTTAGATAGACATCCAATGTTGATTCAAAGACTTGGAGAATCCACGACATCCTTAGGTAAATTATCAAAATATATTATTCAGAATATGAAACAAATGACTTACTGGAGGTCCAGGTGATCCAGGCTTTCCAGGAGAACCCTCATTACCCTATGACAATATAAGATTCATACATTTTATTTACTGAAACTGATGTAATACCTAGCACAATGATAATAAACAAGAAATACAATCTATATGACCCCTCCTCCTCCTCCTTTTTTGGATAAGTACAGCTATATAAGAGGTTAATTTGGCCTCCCCTCTCTCTAGTTTCATCTTAATCCCCTAAGTAAAATAACATAAATAAACAAACAAACAAATGAGTGAGCAGATATGAGAATAATATCTTTATATTAGATCTAGAGTCTTAGCCCTATGACACTGATTATTTTCAACAGATTTCCTTATGGAAATTTTAACATAGTAGTTTTACTTGTAATCTAGAGTGATTTGAGTAACTGAATACAATATATGCCTCATATTATTGGGAGAAAAGGCAGCGAGAAAGATGTTAAACTTCATAGCAATAAACAAAATTTAGAAAATAAAAGTTCAGAATAATTTTCATAAATCATAAACCACTTTGTTGAACATAATCTTCAGTTTATGGATTAAGTTATAAAGAAACAACCATCACTTAGACAAAAACAAAACAAAACAAAAAACCCAGAACAAAACAAGAACAAACCTATCATTGAAATATGACAGAAAGAATGAATTCATCACTTTTTGTAGTGAATTGTGATGATGGTCTAACTTTGGGTAGGTTATATCTGTTGCCTGTTGGGCTGACATGGACTGAAATGGGATACATGTGAACAGGCTCCCCAAACAATTTACATACTAGTGGGCACTCTGAACAAGTGTGGGCTGCTACTTTTTTATGTTATGACATGAAGCACTGTCCCATGGAAGTCAGTTCTTCTGGTAATGTCACTATTACGAGTCAATAAAAACACAGAACCATGGAAATGCAGGGCTGGAAGAGACCGTGAGAAGACCATCTATCCCACGCTGAGACAGGACCTAGTACACCTAGATGATCTGTGACCCATAAACCCTCAGTGCCAACTGGCAAGTGTGTTACAAGAATATTCTGATTCTGGTATGTACATTCTGGTTCACCAAATATAGTTGTGTGAAGCCTTAAATGAAAGCCAGTGTCATACTCGTTGGTAATATAGTTGTGAACGTATAACTCCTCCTATTAGGTGAGGAGTTATATATGTAAATTGAAAATATGTTCTTAGATTCTGTATCACAGCAGTGGTGGAGGAAAAAACGTGGTCCTGACAGACAAAAGATGTTTATTCTCCTGTCTCCTTGTTGGCCTGTAAATTAAGCATTGTAAGCTGACACAATGGTGGAACATTACATACAAAGTCAACAGAGAGATACAAAGACAACACAGAAGAGCACACAACAGGAATATCTTGAGATACATTTCAAAGGTCTGCTGGATTATATTATGGGAACATAGAAGACAGCCTGTCATCTTGCACTTAGGAAGTAAATGGGCAGTAAATTTACATTCATGAAAATGGTATCTCAACCAGCCTTGGTTGAAATGCTTCAGAAGACATTTGGGGGGAGATAAACTTCTTCAGACAGAAGATTAGCCTACTAAGGCAAGTTTAGTCTCTAGAAAGTGTGTTATGATTTTCGTTTTTATGTAACCTTTTGCTTCCATTATCCTTACTCACTATCTCTTGAATCATATTGTTTTCCCTATAAATATATCTCAGTGCTGTGGTATTAAGCAAGGTGAGAATCCTGAGTTAAATTATACAAGCTGGTATTCCTGCAAGTGTTCCATGAATAAAGTGCTGGACACTATAGGGGAATGCATCAAAGGAGCTTGGGGACTGGGACACATCTGTTGTTAATTTGCCAGACAAAGTAAGGTTGGCATTGTTCAGAGGAGACTGGATGACGAAAAGGCTGGTGGTATCAGGGAGCTGACACCCAGTTAAACACAAACAAGTCTTTCCTTGCTGGAGGCGAGGGGGTAACAAGGTGACTCACAGTCCTAGATACCCCGAGAACTATCACACCATCCCTGACAGGTGTTCATCTAACTTCTTCCTCTTCTCCTTCCCCTAATTCCATCATCTGGCATCAGGATGTCATGCAAACAGGATGTTCATCTGTCTCAGGCTGCATTGATGTCCACCTGCTTACCATTTTCTTTGATGCAATCCACCCACCACTTCCTAGGCTTTCCTTGGAGTCTCTTTCCTACCATCTTCTCCTGCCATGCTATCTTCACCAGGTCCTCTTCATTTATCCTCTGTATGTGTCCAAAGAGTGAAGTCATGCTTCCTGGATTTTGTCAGCTACATCACAGACCTGACATCCATTCTAATGCTTTCATTTTGAAATCTGTCTTTTCGAACTCTATATACACTGAAGGCATCTCATCTCAAAAACCTGTAGGTATTGAAGATACCATTTCTTTAGTGACCATGCTTCTGTGCCATACAACATTGCTGGATGCACCCGTGTTCTGTAAATGGCATATGCTTGTCATACAAAACCTGCCATGTTATTCCTCATTCTTCCAGCATTCTCTAGTTTGAACTGTATCTGATATACTATCTCACTGTCTTCTGTAACCCAGCCACTAAGATTCTTAAACTGGTCAGTTTGGTGTAGCTGTATTCCATTAATCTCTATATCCAGTTTCCTGTGGCACCTCTACTGACCTACATGACCTCAGTCTTAGTCATGTTGATTTTCATCCCAGGCCTGCTTAGCTGGTCAAATCACTGATTTATTATTTCCCCAAGGTCTTCTTTTGAGAACATCCATATTGCTATTTTGTCTGCATATAGCAACTTGTGACCTTTTCCCCATTAAGATCTTTCTGCTGATGTAGTCCATCAATATGATACACAGCAGCAGACTGAGGGTCAACCCTGATGCAGTCTGATTATTACTTCAAAGGGGCTTCAAAGGGGCTTGTTGCTCATACATGCTTGAATCACTGTTTTGGATGATCTATATAGTGCACTTACCATAGTTATTAAATCTTTGGACACTCAGGTGTTTGTCTAACCTGTTCTGAAAACCTGAAATGATGGGGATTCCAAAACCTTCCTTGGTAACCTATTCCAGTGTTTAACTATCCTTATAGTTGGAAACATTTCCCTAATATATAACCTAAATCTCCCTTGCTGCAAACCAAGCCAATTAACTGTTCTACCCTCTGTGGACACAATAGATCACTGTCCTCTTTACAACAACCTTTCACATATTTGAAGACTTATGTCCCCCGCATCAGACTTCTCTTCTGTAGACTAAACATGCCCAATTCTTTTAACCTTTCCTCATGGTCAGGTTTTCTTATCATCTTAACCTATCGTCATTTTTTGTTGCTCTCTTCTGGACTCTCTCCAATTTATTCACATCTTTCTTAGATTATGTGCTCCAAACTGGACACTACTTCGGCTGAGCTCTAACCAGTTCCAAGTAGAATGAAACAATTACCCCCCCCCATGTCTTAGGTATGACACTCCTGTGAATACATCCCAGAATAACATTTGCCTTTTTTACAACACCATGACATTGTTGGTTCATATTCAATTTGTGATCTTGTATAACCCCCAGATTCTGTTCTGCAGTAGCCAGTTATTTTGTATTTGTGCATTTGATTTTTCCTTCCTAAGTGCAGAAGTTTGCACTTGTTTTTTACTGAATTTTGTCTTACTGATTTCAGACTCTTTCTCTAATTTATCAAGATCATTTTGAATTATGATCCTGTCCTCCAAAGAGCTTGGAATCCCACCCAGCTAGCCTCAACCTGAAATCCAAGAACAGAAAATGTGTGTCCTGAGTCTGAGTTAGTTATTATTGGAACTTTGCTTTACCAGACCTTTTATGAGTAAATCTGTGTACTGAGTTAACAAGGAAGTTTCTTGCATTTAATTTTGTTTTAAGTGACTGGGAGGAGGAAGGTGAGTTCCTTTCTTTGCTGCTGCTATTGTTTTGTTAGAGGAAATTTTCAAATTCATCATTCAGAATAAATATAAACATTGAGCTCTGAAACAATATGGACCTCCACTAAAAAAAAAAGCCACATGCCAGGCTCAGGTAGGAGTTAGACATGTGGCTCAAGAAGGGTTCCATTGTGCTCTTATCAGGGGTGGAAGACTGACTGGACTGGAGCAGTGTGTGTGTGTGTAACAGAGGGAAACAGCAAGAAACATTAGAAACAGACATGAAAAGAGGAGCATAAAACCAAGGAGACAGGAGAGCTGGCTGAAAGAGGCTGTGTACATCTTCATAGACAAACAGGATTGCATCATAGAAATACCTGGCTCCAACATCAATTTCTCCTCTTAACAGAAACAACCTTGTAGGACCACAAATTTTGGCTAACCACTTGGGTCAAAAATGGGTAGCAACATTGTCTGTTCAATTCCTGTTTGTACCATACAGCCTTTTGACTCCGTGGGTAGTCATGCTCAGTTTCTGGCGTGTCAAGAAAACCATAAGTGAGGAAAGGAACTAGAGAATTCTTCATAGACTTCACTGGAACTGAAATAAAAAATAATGTTCAATACCTTTTCTCCTTTTGCCCCAACTGGACCGGGATGTCCAGGTCTTCCTACTGCTCCCTGAAACACATAGGATTGGTTCATATTAGCGATGAAACAATACAACAAGGTGTTCTGCATTGCAATTAAGTTATTAAAACTCATACTTTTTGAAGGTCATTTCAACTTAATTAAGTCTCTCCTCTAGGCTTATATTTCTTTTGGCTGATACAACAGCTGCATACTACTGATAAGCCCTATGAAGGGTAAAACTTGTGTTTGTGGTTGCATTTTCACCTTGGCAGACTAAATGTAGTGACCTTAACTGGTACCTTTTGATACTGCTAAGAATTTAGCCTTGCTGCTTAAATGGCAATTTACATAATTACCCATTATGCTTTGCTAAATGTGTTATAGTTTTTGAAAGAAAGCTTAACTTAAGTACTGCAAGCAGTCAGGAAATTAAAAATAAGCAGAATAAACAATGTGATCTGCATCTTTTAAATAGGAAGTAAAATGTAATAATATTTCCTAAGGGTATGGAAAAGATATAACATTTTCTATCATTGCTTTACAAATGTGGCTCACTGGCTTTCTATATAAATAGCCAATTTAGAGTCACACTTTATAATTACTAAGTTTCAGGATTCAGTGTTTTCAGAGTGTTCAAATAGAATTATTATTAGAATTTATCACTAACATTATACCAATAATTTGGGTTCAGATGCATAATTATCTGAAAGTTATTACATCGTTCAAATCAATTTTGTGTATAGATTTCCTGATAATATCACCAAGAAACATATTATAAATTATATACACAATAATGGTTCTGACAATGGCAACATTTTCAGGAATTTGAACTCACAATATAACTTGTTTCTACAAAACTACTTGGGCCAACTTCTGTTACTCTTACAATGACATTCATTCAACTCCCCAGAAGTCAACTGAAGGCAAACTCTGGCTCTTTATTAGCACCACAGAGAAAAGAACAGGCTAGAAATATGAAGAACCAATATGAAGCTATTATTTAAGTGAAAGTTAAATCTCTGGAGTCACAAATTCATATTAAATTATCTCATCTTTCCGTAAGCTAAAGCATTACTCCCAAAATAACTCTTTAATTTTCAATTAGTACTGGATTATTGGATTTAGCTTCTTTAACATTTGGCTCAACCGAGTCTCCTTTTCATTACATCTTGATATTGAGTACAACAGGTTCATTAGACAGTTATTGTAACCTCCAAATGAATAGATTAAATCATAGATTATATCAAACACTTACAGAAGGTCCATTAGGTCCTGTTAGACCAGGGAGTCCTGGAATACCTTGAAGACCCTGAGGAATTAAAAACATTTATGAATATTTTTCACCATAACACAGGTTTAATCTTGAAATCTATTTTATTCATCATACCCATCACTGTTACAGTTTATATACAAATTATTTTTTAGCTAAACAAACATATATGGTTCTGAAGTAGCAAATAATAGATAACCTCTTGTTTGAAGGATAAATTACACTTTTCCCCATCATTACTGTTGGTAACTTCTGTCCTTTATATCTTTTCCTCTTTAGCTCTGTAGATAAGATCATGATGTCTGAGCAAAGTACAGAAACAATTTTTCCTTTTCTTATCACTATAAACTTTCTTCCTGTTCAGAAAGGCGTCTGTTCACACCTCTCAATATTACCTGATAATATCTAAGCTGGATGTTGCTTTGTGCCTAATATCCCAATTATTTTGGTTTTATGTAAATAAAAAAGTATGGATTTTTTATCATAGCACTTAAAGAACTACTGCACACTTTTCTTCTAGCTACTGCTCGTAATTCTATTTTATGGCCTGAAAATACACTAGCACTCGGCATGTGTGTAAAATATATTTAATAGTTTTAATAAGACTTCATCTCAAAGGCGAATAGCTAAATCTCTTTGTTTGAATTTATAATCCATACCGTATATCAATACTAAAAAGACCTGGAATGATTGTATCAGTTAATATTCAGAGTACTAGTGCAACATCTGGTGATGAGCATGTGATGGAAGAGAAAGACACTTAACCACTATGCAGACTTAGTATATCTGAACAAAGATAAGTAGCCCATTATCCTTATCATTTCTACATTGACATCCTAAAGGTTCTCAACATAGGATTGGAGGTCTCAGTCTCCAAAAGAACAACAAAAAAAGACTTCTCTGTAACTCCCCAAAGTGTTTTTTCTTTTATAACAATGTACTTGGAGTGAGGGAAAATGGTATTTTTTGCACTCACTGTCAGTGGTGCTGCTGTTCTTTGTAGAGCATTGCAGAACTGACCGTGGCTTTCAGTTATCATAAATTGCTTTCTCAGTGTGCACACAAAACCTCTGTGACGGGATCCCTGGGGTGCAGCCTGGGACTGTGTGCTCCCTTAACTCTCCAGCCTGGGCTGTCTCTCACAATGCCTTGCCAGTGACCAGCAGCAAACTCTTCCGGATGCTGTTATCACTCAGCTCAATCAGATGTGGAGCCCCCCCAGCCAACTAGATTGCATGAATGCTCCCAGAGCCACTCATGGATCACACAGGGAAAGGCACCAGCCAAATCCCCCCAGCTCCTAGCCTTGTACCTCATGAATATACTGTCTCCCACTGCTCAAGATGGGCAGTGCAAATTTATTAATTGGCTCACCACTTCATTGGTGGAAAGTGGATATACACCAGCCTTTGCAAACCTGAGCAGTTTTGCCACACACTTCATACAAACTCACTGGTAAAAATAAACAGTTCGTCATAACTATAAAGGGAAGGGTAACAACCCTCCTGTGTACAATACTATAAAATCCCTCCTGGCCAGAGACACAAAAATCCTTTTACCTGTAAAGGTTAAGAAGCTCAGGTAACCTGGCTGACACCTGACTCAAAGGACCAATAAGGGAACAAGATACTTTCAAATCATGGGAGGGGGAAGGCTTTTGTTTGTGCTCTTTGTTTTGGGGGTTGTTCGCTCTTGGGACTAATTGGGACCGGACATCAATCCATGCTCTCAAAAACGTTCTGAACAAGTCTCTCATATTTCAAACTTGTAAGTAACAGCCAGGCAAGGCATGTTAGGTTTAACTTTGTTTTCTCAACTTGTAAATGTTCCTTTTGCTAGAGGGTTTACCTCTGTTTGCTGTAACTTTAAACCTAAGGCTAGAGGAGGTTCCTCTGGGCTCTCTGAATCTGATTACCCTGTAAAGTTATTTTCCATCCTGATTTTATAGAGATGATTTTTACCTTTCTTTCTTTAATTAAAAGCCTTCTTTTTAAGAACCTGGTTAATTTCTCCTTGTTTTAATATCCCAGGGAGTTGGATCTGGACTCACCAGGAAATTGGTGAAGTCTCTCAAGGCTACCCAGGGAAGGGTTATAGTACTTGAGAGGAAGATATTCTGAGGGGGAGGTAGACAGAGTTTCCCAAATGACCCATAAATAATTTGGGTGGTGGCAGCAAAACCAGATCTAAGCAGGTAGTTAAGCTTAGAGGTTCTCATGCAGGTCCCCACATCTAAACCCTTGACACAGTTAAACAAATTTATTGACTACAAAGGATAGATTTTAAGTGATTGTAAGTGATAGGCAAAAACTCAAGAGTTAGTTACCAAAAGAAAATAAAACATAAGCACACAGTCTAAATTCTCAACCCTATTAGACTGGGCAAATTGTAGATTAAGCAGTTTTTCTCAACCCACTGGATACTGCATCCTTAATATACAGGTTTGTCCCTTAAACCTGGACCAGCCTCCTCTGTTGGAGTCTTCAGTCTTCTTCTGAGTGCCTTGGTTTTTTGCAGCATTGGTGGGAGCAGGAGAAAGATGAAGCATGGGCCTGCTGTGTTCTGTTTTATACCCTAAGTCCCATGTGCTTGGGGAACACACAAGCCCAGGCATGTCTGGTGGGCATTACTGAGTCACTAGGGAAGGTTGAGCAATTCCCCTGGTGTGGCCTCATGCAGGTGAGTCACTGCATTGTAGCTCCCTTGCTGGATATGGCTGTTGATGGGCTGTTTGATGCTCCGCCTGGGTGTTGGTTACTTTCCTTCCTGTTCCCTCTGGGAAGCTAATATCTGGCTGATTCCCCAACTTACAGCATGATTTAGTGACAACCCTACAATACAATTCTCATAACTTCATATGCATTAATGATATACATATATGAATAGAGAAATGACTTTCAGCAGATCATAACCTTTCCCCTGATACTTCACAGAAAATCTGAAAGCAAAGGAGCCCAGAAAAGGGAAAATTCAGGGGGAAGTAGAAGAGTTAAAGAAGAAAAGGGAGAAATAAGGAAAGGATGGAGAGGTGGGGACTAGGGTGAGCACAAAAATCTATCCACATGGGGACAAGGCCATTTAGGGAGACTCAAGCCTCCTCAAGATGTGGGGAGAGGGCCCCCCAATATTTTGTGGGATTTGTGCCCAATTTTGAATTAGTTTCCCCAACTACAGAACCTCATTAATAATACAGAGAGACCTATGATAGTCTTAAGAATTAAGTTTGTTATAATTCTTACACTCACATTCACATTGTAATCAGAAAGTGCAATCTGAAAAGCACCAGATAACATTCCTTTCATAGGCCTTTGCAAAACCTAAATTGTCTTAACAGTGAAATTCTCAAAGTATACTGAAACTCGGAGACCAGATACTCCTGGGGAATATGAAAGAAGTGGAGGAAAGATCAGGGAAAAGAGAATTCTGAGTTATGGAAGTAGCTTAATATGTGAGTAATAGAGGGCCTGATACTGCTCCCACGAAAGCAAATGAAAGTTTATCATTGAATTAAATCGGAGAGGCACTGGATCGTTCAGCTGCATAAATGGAGTTTTGGTTTATAGTTCCATGAATTATAAAATACTATGTAATTCCAAATGTATAATCATTAAGGGCCTGTTCCAAAAGCCCATTTATGTCTATGAGAGTATTTCCAATGGCTTCAATGAGCTTTAGAAGACCCTAAAACTATTGTTCCATTTGTGGCTCTGGTAATCAAACCAAATCATAAAAACCATGAGAACTTCAGATCCATTACTGGATAACAACTCCATTATGTTGTCTCCTGGAAGTAACATTCATTCACCCAGTTACAATGAAGTAACCTAAAGCATCTGCTAAAACACTGGAGCTACCCAACATTGCTGGAGTGCCTAAGCACTTACCAAATAGTGAAGGAGCATTAGAATAGCTTCGTTATTGACTGAGTGAGCACTGAAACCTATTGAATCAATAAAAATTTATTTAGAATGAATTTACTCTGGAGTCTCTTTAAAAGCCTAAGTGCCAATTATAACCTGGTTTTTTTGTTATTACCTTCTCAATTGCCTCCAAGATCTGTCTCAACTTTGGTCAGTTAGATACCATCAGAATTGTTTAAAATTGGTTCTCTGCGTGTCAAGTTGCTGCTGCATGCATTGCACCAGAGATGGTGCACATAGAGAAAGGCCACACTACTATTTTACCACAGTCCTGTTTATTTTTAAAATAAAATGTTTTAGAGCCTTATATATTATTGTAAATTTATTTTAAAGTATGTCTTCTAAATCTCAGGACATCTTGAATATTTAAGAAGCACCGACTTTGCAGATTCTCTGAATAGTATCAATACAAAAGGAAGAAAAAACATGATAATTTCCAAAACCATATTTATATTTTAGCAATCTGCTGAGATCTAGAGCAAGCAGGGGCAAAAGCTGAACATATCTAACACTTTTGTTCTGATTCTTTACACCACCCTCAAGCTAAGATGTTCCACATAAATTTTCTTTTTTCCCTTAACATTTATATCAGTTGCTTAGTCTGACAATAATTCATCATTGTTATTAGCATTTTTCTGGATTTATTTTGAATTGTGCAGGAAAGGAAGCATATCGACTAAATCAAAGGTAAAAAATCATCATCATTCATCACAGTTTTGGTGAAAATCTGACACACACTTTACCTGATCATGCTCTTGAAGTGATGGATAGTGTTGAGTACAAATTTCAGTTTGAAAAACACTTTCAATCCATATTTTTTTTTAAATTCACCTTCACTCCATAATTAACATTAGCTATGTACTATGAAACCCCAGAAAGAATAAGAAATTCATCAATACATTCAAAATTCCAAATATTAGCAACCATAATTTTTCAGATGCTTTCTCTCCTATCAAAGTAATAACATTTACAAGAGAGTAGTATATTTAACATGTTTCAGTTTAGGTGCTTTTGTATTTAATAAAGCTCAGCAAATAATCTGTAATGGATGATTTATTTTACCTATTTCATCTGACAAATTATCTCCAAGGAGCACATGATTCACTCACATTTATTAACTGATTAATTTTGGTGAATTCTTTTGACATAAGATTGATCTTGAGCTTTCATTGCAAATATTTGGCATTCAAAATTGGAGCTGTGGAATTTCATTTTCATTGGGCAATAGGTCACATGGTATTTCTCTGTACTCTTACTGGCTTACAATATCCTAGGAATCCAGTATCTCATGAAAATACTCACATTTTCAAATTCAATCTCTCTGAATATTTTCCTACATTCACTTAATATTTGCTGTTGACATGAATAATACTGCCACTAAATTTGTTCATTAGAATACTTTTGGAAAATGAACACTAAAGGGGCAGTAATATAGTCAAAGCAAATTTGTTATAAAACGTGAACAAACATTCTGAGAATACTGGGCATATACCCATTTATTGCTCTATCTTGTATTATCTTCTCAATATTAGCATTTAAATATACTATCATTTATAATTAAATTAAGAGATGTGAAAAATAAAACTGCCTTACTTAACTGAGTAACAGTACTTAATTATCTGGAAAATTCAGAATCAAAAACTGTTAATATCAGCCTTTCTAATGCTTACATTTCTTCTTCACGTATTCTGGAGAATTAGATAATATGTGTATTTAATTCTCAATTTGGACCTTTATTCATGTACACATAAGAATAATTGTAATATAATGATTATTGAAATTAAAATAATTTTACCTCATCACCTTTCTCTCCAGAAAGTCCAGGAAATCCACGTTCACCTTTGCTTCCCTATAAAGACATAACTTTTGAACTATTACTGTATTTTATTACGGTTATGAAAATTTATGTGCTGTAGTATGTTTCATTTTAAATATGCTAGTATGGAGCTTATGGGTTAGCAGTAAGGGACCATAAAACAAACAAAGAGCCAAATTCCACCCCGGCACAGGTCCCACTAAGGTCAATAAACATTATGCCTACTTCTTATATGGTTGAATTTGGCCCAAAAGACTAAGGCTGAGTTCAAAGTTAGCTTGATAAACTACAACTAGCTTACAGAGGGCATGGATCAGTGTTCATGTTGCGCTCCCCATCAGTAATTGCCCGGGCTGGGGAAGCTAATGATTCAACCAGCAGACCAAATTCAGTGATGAATCCTGGTCACGTGCCATCTGAGGCATGTTGCGCATACACTACGCAGAAGGCTAGGTTAGAACTCTTTTCAAAGGAGAATGTATACTTTTAAATGATTATTATTGGATTTTGCTCTAAGTGGTTTAGGTGTCAAAACCTGCGATTTTCAGTAATTCTTCAGTAAGGCACAAATCCTAATGACTTCAATACAAGTTTAGAATATGACCCTCTGAAATCAATGAGACTATTCACATGAGTAACAATATGTAAGTACTCAGGATGGTTCAGTGATTATGGTGCTACCCTGAGAATTGGGAGATTCCCTGCTTCACCACAGACTTCCTGCATAGCCTTGGGTAACTCGCTCAGTCCTCTGTGCCTCAGTTCCTGATCGGTAAAATGGGAATGAATCACAGCACTTTGTAGCATAGGGGTGTTGTGAGAATAAATACACTAAAGATTATGAGGTTCTGAGATACTACAGTAGTGAAGGCCTTATAAGTATAGAAGATAGACCAGGGGTAGGCAACCTATGGCACGCGTGCTGAAGGCGGCACGCGAGCTGATTTTCAGTGGCACTCACACTGCCTGGGTCCTGGCCACCGGTCCGGGGGGCTCTGCATTTTAATTTAATTTTAAATGAAGCTTCTTAAACATTTTAAAAACCTTATTTACTTTACACACAACAATAGTTTAGTTATATATTATAGACTTATAGAACGGGACCTTCTAAAAACATTAAAATGTATGACTGGCACGTGAAACCTTAAATCAGAGTGAAAAATGAAAACTCAGCACACCACTTCTGAAAGGTTGCTGACCCCTGAGATAGACAAATAGGATTTGGCCCTGCATTTTTAATGGTTAAAAAAAGGTTATCTAAAGTACTCACTTAATAAACTTACCTTTGGTCCCTCCCTACCAGGGATTCCTGGAGGACCTCTCGGCCCAGTATCACCCTGGAAAACAGAGGAAAATAAAATGATGGGAAGTACTTTAGCAAAAGAAACAGTGGATAATATGAATATATAGTCACACTCATAATCTTGGCTTCCTGCCTTTGTGATCATCCCTGTTAGGAAAGCCTGCTACTCCCTTTTCTCCTTTTATGCCTATTAATCCAGGAACACAAGCCTGGAAGTTGCTACAAACATTTTGTTGGAAATACATAGAATTGAGGTGATTAACCTTTCTACAGAGACATTAAATAAATCAAGAACACAGGAGATGCTGGGGGGTTTATTATTTTAAATCTTCCAGTGGTGTAATTTTAGTGATAATATATTAAATGTGAATGAAACAGAAAATGGTGCATGATCTCCCTGGTTTCTTGGCTCTAGATTTTGAGGCGAGGCAGAAGTTGCACTTTTGGAAAATATGAGATTCCCTGAAGCAATGCACTGGGAGTGTCCGTCACTCACCAGGATTGCCTCCTGGCACAACAGGCAATGTACACACAGAACGTTTTTTTTGGAAAAGGTTTTTTATTTTTTTTTTTAAATTACAACACCTAAAACTACTACAAAGTACTAACTACTACTAAGAGCAATTATAATAAACTAACTACTAAAAGAGCTAAGGGGACACAGTTGAGGTAAAACAACGTGGACAACTGTTAAGGCCGCTTCAGCCTGAGGCAGTTGAGATGGAACTGAGAGCAGTTCGCACGTGCATGGCTACATAACATCAGCACTGAGTAACATGCATCTGTGGGCTGAACAGACACTTCTATGAGAAATCTACGATCAAAGGCGCAGGGGATGCAAGAACACCTAGAGTGAAGGAACTAGAGTGTTCATAGGGACCTTACTCGAAGAAGAACAAGTAGATTTGTTTTTAGACAAAAGAGAGGCTTGAGTGGTTTAATGAAAAGCAAGAGGTGGACCCAGGCTTCAAAGTAAGGATCTGGATCAGGATCCAAATTTTTCCGATGGCAGACATGACAGGTCTTTTACTGTCTCTGAAATGTCTTACACCCCTAACTTTGGTGATCTACAGTATATAGTAAAACATAACCTTGGTTTTAGGAAAAGCTGACTTATGAAAACATGCCAATGTCTATGTTGCTTTGAACAACCCATTCATATTAGTGGAAAGACTTCCTCCTGTACCAATATACTACCTTCAATGAAGCACCCACGTCTCCCAAAAGTGGAAGTGCAATCTGAAATAAAACACATGCATACACTTAAGAAATATTTAATATACTGTATATATCCCACATCTTTAAATATTTGGTCCATGGTTTCCATATGTATTAATGGTATCAAAAAAGTTTACATAATTATGCAAATGAGCCATGATTAAAGCTGTTTTATCATGATATTTTTAAGGAAAAATAAAAAGTATTTATGATGAAAAGTGCAAGAGTCAATATTGAAATATATTTTTAAAATGTTGTTAATGCTTTCTACCCAGGGTAGTTCTTTGTTCCCTATTGTAGTGAACTAGCTAGAACTGTGTTTGTGCTATGAAAACAGTCAACACACTGAAACATAGTAGCTCCACTATCAGAGTGTACTTTTCTGAAACCCAACTTAGCCCCCCAAAATGTTTAACTGTCTTTTTTTTATTTCTGCAGGAAGAGGGAGAAATCTCATCACCCCTGGAAAATTAAAGCCCTTGCAGATAGTTCTTTGATCTGGTCTTCTGTGTAGCAGTTCTGTTTTCCTCCTGTCTTCCCTTAGTTTTTCAAGTGCCAGGTTTAATTTTGTATCTCTCAAGGTTGTCCATGAAACTGACTGAGCTGTTGCTGTTACCTCCACCCACCCAGCTCCAAAAAATGAATCCTCACATGTCAAAATGTAGGGATTTTTTTGTAAATCATGAAAATCACAAGCTAAATTACTCCTGTGATTGTTGGGAAAAAAACCAGCCTTGGTCACGATATACAGTTAGATACACTGACAAATCTGGTGTGTACTTGTCTTCAATTTAACCAGTTTCAAATGTTAACATTTTTAAAGCTTTAAGGGTCCTGTCCACACCAGGAAAGCAAAAGTGTCGAACCTTAGCCTTCAGTACATTAGGAAAATTGCCTTTTGCTGACAACAGATGTCAGCAACCTGTGCAGTGGAACCACCTCTGAACATGATTGAACAGCTAATGTAGAGAAGGACATACCACATTCAGCATGGTTTCACAAACCTTGAAAAATCTGCCAGGAAAGTTCTTAGAGAAGGACTAGTCTACATGGCAGGGTTTAAACACTCACTGAGAGGGATGTTCATTAGAGAAGAGGCTGAATTCACACTTTTGTAAGCGATTTGGCTGAAAGACACCATAAGCTTTCCCAGCACTGGAGCTTGGTGTTTGGGATAGCCATGTCTTTTTATTTTCTTTTTATATATGTCATGTCTCAAATAAAAACTAAGATGGTATTTAGAATTTAAACAATTTCCTACACTTGAGGAGTTACCACTGCATCTCACCTGTTATCTGAAACTAAGCCTTTTTAAAAATCTGGTTATATGATAGCAGGCTTTGGCCCAAACCACTTAGGAAAGGCCAAAGGACCAAAGTGAGGTTAACAAGTGACTAAAGGGTTTCACTTTGCTGAGCAACAGGTCCCAAGAGCTGCTCTAGGAATTCTGAGAGTTTTATTTACCCTTTTTGATGGCTCTGTCAGCATTTGTTTTAAAATCAAAATTAAGCTTGTAAAGTTTCAACTTTGGGGAACATGTTAAAGGATCTAAACTCGTTTCAGGTGTCTGTTCATCTTAGCCATTTAATTCTTTCGTTAGTACTCGAGAAAATTAGTTCACATTATGGGCTAATTATTTTCAAAATGTCATTAATAATATAATAGCTTTTTAAATGTGTCAGAGCAATGCAATTTCCCCCATAGTCTTGTAATTTAAGAAGAACCAAACTATAGTCTTTGAAAATTTATACAGAACTGCTCCTGGGGCTGAGACATGGTAAGCCAAGTTGCAGCCTGGAACAAACTATTAAAGCTAAAGTATAACCTCCTGAAAACAGACTTTTATCATGAAAGTGCTCACATAACCATAACATTAATTATATTGTTATGAACTAAATAAAAAAAAATCACTAGGCAGTCAACTGAATACAACAGGGATCGGCAACCTTTGGCATGCGGCCCGCCAGGGTAAGCACCCTGGCAGGCCGGGCAGTTTGTTTACCTGCCGCGTCCGCAGGTTCGGCCGATCGCGGCTCCCACTGGCTGCGGTTCGCCGCTCCAGGCCAATGGGGGCTGTGGGGGGCTGGCCCTGGTGGGCTATGTGCCAAAGGTTGCCGATCCCTGGAATACAGTTTGCTAGGCCTACTAGGCATCTGGTGTCTTTCTGTTTTAAAATACTAGCATCCACACAATGTAAGTCAAGCATAGTTTGTATACATACTGGGTCACCTGGAGGACCAGGAAGTCCTGGCTTCCCATCTGGTCCTGGACTACCCTAGAAACAGAAACAAGACCATTGCATTTTAAATTTCAGTCATTGATAAGAGGCACATACATCAATATAGTGTTATATAAAGAACTGTTACTTACATCAGCACCTGGGGTACCTGGAGTTCCAGGTAATCCAGGGGGTCCTCTAGGGCCCTAATATACAGAACAGTTACTTAAGATATGATTCAAGAAACTGGAAAACCTATTAAGTTAAATTCATTTTTCCAAATTATACAATAAGTATTTTACCTGGGCACCTGGTTCCCCAAATGGACCTTTAGGACCCTGTAAAAATAGCCAAATGTAGACTCAGATAACAGCAGCAATGCTTTTAAAACAGGGGTGATCTTGAACCAAAAATACTGTGGGCTTTTGGTTCAGCGCATCTTAGAGAATGGGACCTGCTGAAATGTCAGGTTACAAATCTGGACCCAATTTTGCTAAAGTTCAAGGGTGATCAGATCCAGTATTTTGGTTAAGAACCATTTCACATGGAAAGTAAGGCCACTGACCAATGACTAATAGACTGGTCAGTTAGCTTGAGATTTACAGGGAAAACTGAAATTAATGCAGTGCAATAGGCAAAAGCATCACAAATTGTAGGGTGCCTAAGAATCAATGTAAAAATGTAAACATTTAAATAACATTAATTTGTTTTTTAAATTATTAGACTTGCTTAAAACTTATATTTAAATCTATAGCCATCTGTCTCAAGTACTATGATTTCTATAACTTAGTCATTTCAATGAAGTGAAACGTTCAGTTTAATATGTTGGATTGGACTAACAGGATATTGCCATTTTCATCGCAGTAGAATTCATGAGCATGACTTGTGTCATCTACCTCCTATATTATTGAACACTATCAAGACAACTAGACAAAGAAAGATTATCGCTTGGATTATGAAACAACTGCTGGCATTCTCTAAAACTCAGTCCTTTTAAGGCCAAATCTCTTCCTAACTTCCCAGGTTGCAGAGGGTTCCATGGCTTATGGAGGGGCAGTATTCTGGGGGAGCACACTGGGGTCCTGATCACCACAGAGCTGTGCACTATTGGGGCTCACACAATAATGAGGATGTTTGAGTAAGCTAAGAATGGTGGACACGTGACTATGTAAATGCAGAAGGAAAAATCCCTCACCTGGTGAATATGGGCAGCAACCCCATGGAATCCACTGCAGCCCCGAGTTTATCTTGAGGGAGAAATCTATCTTCCAGTCCACACTATTACAGATTGTCTCTGTACAACACCTTGGCAAAGGATCTGCTACTTGGTATTGCAACCTTGGAAAACTTTAGGGCCCTTAACGTTTGAAGTTAGCAGTGAATGCTGGGAGAAAATAGTATAGGTTGCTGTAATGAAGTTATAATTTCTGGAGCTAGCTACATTCTAAAGAAAAAACACTGATATTTTTCTATGTCTTACTTTTCAAAAATATGTTCTATTTACTTTGGGGGAATATCTGAAGAAGTTCTTGTAACCACTGATACTTCCAGAAATGGACTGGATGCTGAAGTAATAAGTGTAATAAAGATGCAGTGTTAGGAAGCAAGAATGAAAAAGCATTTCAAACAGTGTGCTGCTGATGGCAAGAATGATGTAAAAGACCATACTACTGCAGCTATTTACTCTGATTACTCCAGATATAGTGTCCTTTGCTCATTTCATGTTTAAAATATACAGGTGGAAATTGGCCACATCTGGACTTTGTTGCTTGATGGGGATGAAGCTTGTGCTGAGTTGTGCAGCTCTGGCTGGAGACTCTGCACCCACAATTCTCCAGTTCTGCACCCACAATTCACCCACAGTACTCCAATTCTAGTAATTCAGGCATGCCAACACTGAAGCCCTGGAGCTGCTGCCCATCTGCCCAGCCTCACCTTTTCCTTCCCGAGGCAGAGTACCTGCCTCTGCCTCTCCCACTGTACAGGGCACGGGGGATGACACAGAGAAGGGGACTGTGGTTATTGACTGAGTGACAGCCAGGGCTGCTGAACGGGGCTTAGTGTCTCTTCTCATGTGCAAGTGCTGGAAGCAGAAAGGGCAGACAAATTCAAAACAGCTGTCAGCCAGAAAAAGAACCTTCAGCTTTATGATGTCCCAGTGCAATGTGCAATTAATGTGGGAGGGCACGGAGTACAGGCTCTTGCAAGTCTCCCATCCTCCACTTATAAGTGAAGTTCTAGAGGGACTAACAACAAGACCTAGACAGTAATATCATTTTCCGCTCTGTGAAAGGGGAAGAGGTGTTGGGTCAGGAATCACAAAGCAGCAGGGAACTCATATCAGGAATATCTAATCTGAAACATGTTATATGAACCTGATCATTACATAGATTTCTCAGTAATAACTAAAATGAAACTCTCATATACTGTTTGCTATACTTACAGGAGGTCCTTGAATTCCTATTCCAAGTGGCCCCATCTCTCCAGGAGACCCTTGTACGCCAGGCAGTCCTCTTTCACCCTGATAAGGTTACAAAACTTTCTGTTTCATCTTTAAAAGCAGAAATTAGTGTATCTCTTAGAAATAGGAACCATGATAATTTTGTATACCTTAGGCCCTCGTGGACCTGGGGTTCCAGGAGTGCCAGCCAGACCCTAAAAAACAATAATTCTACCTTAAAATTGCAGAGTCTGATTGAATTTTATTGTCAGAGGTAGTCAGCATTTGTAAATAAAAATGATCTGTCTACATCTTGATTATTAGTGCCACGGTCTGTAGGATCATTGAAAAGACACTTGCATTAACAAGAGATTTTAGACTGTATTTTCTATGCACTTGCTTTACAGGCATAACATACACTTTGTTTTCAAAATTATACTAGTATTGCTATACAAATCATTTTCAGTAGTGCTACAAGTGCTACATGGAAACAAGCAATGAAAGCCCTTGTAGCAAGTACTTACTGGTTTCCCAGGCAGACTTGGCCCAGGGGGTCCTGTCTCACCTCTTGGACCTGGATGTCCAGGAGGCCCTATAATTCCACCAGAATCACCCTGTGGAATAGATATAAACCACTAATTGAAATGTTAGTGTTTTCTTTCAGGAAAATTAACATTAAGATAAGTCTTGGTTATCGTGACTATTTTACATGGTAGATCTCTGTTACCTATCATCTCTAGGTATTGGTAAACATTTTAAACAGCCCTATTTCAGAATGTACTACTGTACTTACATCAGCTTATTTGGGAATCAAACACATGACTCCAGTTTTATAAAACAAAACCAACTTTTTAAACATTATTTGTAATGCCAGCCAGGCTCTATACACTAAAGCAGGTGTTTGCTATACTGCTAGCAGAGATTTTTCACTGTAAATCAGATAGGCCAACACCTATTCTACAGGGAGTCTTATGATAGGGTGTTTGGAAGTACTGACATGTCTTGAAAACTGTTACATATGTTTAGATAACACATCTACAGCTTCTAATTTCTTAACAAAATATATATTTTCCCTAAAAAAATGTTACATGGGTAAGTATGCAAGGTAAAAAAACAAAATAAAACATAGGAACATGGGATTTTCTATAGAGAAAAGACCAAGAGTCCATCTAATCTAGTTAATAACTCCGCTATTTTTCCAGTTACTCATGCTTGCAATGCTGGTATCATATCTACACTTCTTTCTCCTTCATCCTCTAATACCCAGACTGTCTTTAAATCCTGCCAGTTATTCCTCTGCAACATCTCCACAGTTCATCCCCTCCTCTCTATCCCTATTGCAAAAATCTGGATCCGTGCCTTAGTCAATCCCTCATCTCAATTACTGACATTTCCTCTTCTCACCTTAAAGGCTCTGCTTGGCTGTACTCCTACCTACATCTCCCTTATCTTTCTCACTTTAACTCTACACTCTATGAACTCAGCACATCTCTGGCTAGCCCAACTCCATCTTCCACAAGTGACTTTGTGCCTTTTCTCATGCTGCCCTTTTCACCTCAGATATCCTCCCAGATCATGTGTGTGCAACCTTATACTTCTTCCTGTTCCACAAGACTAGCTTCTTTATGTCTGTGCCCCAATGCTGACCTCTATTCATGCCTGCTCAACAGCTTGCACCCTCAAACTATTAATGTACTTCATTGGCTTTCTTTAAAACACAAACCCCAAGATGTATAAATGCAATAACTTATCTCAGAATTCACATCCTTCCCATATAATTCTCCCCCTCTCCCAGTACATGAAGGTATACACACACACACACAATTAACTCTTGCTGTTCTGTAGTACTGGTATGTCCAACTACAGGCCTAATCCAACCCCCTTTTAAATCAATGGGATTCTTTCAATTATTAAATTGAAATTGGATCGACACATTAGAAGGTAAACTCTTCAAACAAGAGGCATGTTTTTTATTTATTCTTAAAGTACTTAGATAGATGAATGTGGAAGGATGGAAGACTCCTTCAAGATTATAATATTTGACTAATATTGTCTAAATCATAAATTGATCAAATTTTAGTGCATACCTTTTCTCCTTTAATTCCTGGTTTTCCTGGTATCCCAGGCTCTCCCGGTAAACCCTAGTTAATTTAAAAAAACAACATTTTCATTGATTACAGCATCTTTCAGGTCAGAATGCTATCTGAGATTAAAGGTGAAAAAGTCACTTATGCATATGTTATTTTGTTTAAATGAATATTTACTAATCAAAAATTGCCTTCTATACCCTTCTGGGCAGTACCTTCCTGAAAAAATTCAATTAAGAGATTTCTGGAAAAGAATATCAAAATAAACCAAAGTCATGAAAACTGACAGTGTTTAAAGGAAGATGGTAGCAAGTAAAATGACTAGATTTAAAGGATTAGTTTGCCTGTTGCTACTGGGATATGATGTGTACGGTGTTGGGCACAACTTGCTTGATATTTTCTTTACTCTTAAAGCCTCAAGGAGCCTGTATATTTGATTAACTCCAAATCTCCTTTTTTTTTTTAAAAATGTTAGTTTTAAATATTCAAAAGACAACAATTAAAAATCTCAGCAAAAAATGGTATTTTGTCCCTCCTCCAGATGTCTGCTTCCACATCAAAGCTTTGATTTTCATGTTTGTCCTTTCCCTCCTAATAATACAAGCAACTAGAGATGCAGAGACATGAAAGAATAATAAAATAAATTTAAAACTACCTAAGCATGCATAAATAGCTTAAACTCAAGTTCACTCTCTAACCCCACAAGATTTTCATTTACTTTATAGAAAAGCGTGATCTACATTTGTTCCAAAAGGAAGTATAGAGTTGTCATCTGCCTTAATACATTACATTACATTTATTCCATGAAGTAGTGTATGCTTGTCCATCATGAACCTTAGGGAAGTTCCACAGCAAATGGTAGATCTACTCAAAGGCAAGAATTTCTAGTATTCATGCCCAATAATATGCACATTCAAATGAAAATTAATTATCTTTGTCAAAAAGATCTTGAAAGGCATATCACTTGAACTTTTCTTTGCAGTGGGAAACATATAATCTTGTTAGCACTTGCACGTAAAGAATGAATGAAATGTTCATGTCAGTAGGAAACATTCAATTGGTTGTGTTCTCCTTGCTTGACTGTATTCTGCCCTAAATGCAGACAAATTGTTTGTTTCATACATTCATACATCATTCATTTCAAAAGTATATCAAAAAACCTGAACTGTAGATGAGTGAAAGGTGTTCACTAGTTTCACAAATGGAAAATTATTTCAAAAGTATATCAAAAAACCTGAACTGTAGATGAGTGAAAGGTGTTCACTAGTTTCACAAATGGAAAATTATTACAAAAGTATATAGGAGTTTAGATGTATTAACTATGAGCCAGAGTCTCTGCCCTGCTTCATCCATGTTTAGAGTGACACAAAGGGGATTCAATCTGGCCCTCGCTGCCTTACTGGGGATTCCCCTGTGTAGATAAGTGATCTTCCCTTGCAGACTCTGGTGTACAAGCCATGTCAGAGGCAAGGAGAAAAAAATTCCAGAGTGAGTTAACCACAGCTGGTGAATGGTTTCTTGGGGAACAAGGTTAAAGCAGCACCCACCACCCCATGCATTGGGCAGAAAATCTGGGAGTCAGAACTAGCTTCACGACAGTCCTCTCACTCAACTCTACTGTTCCAAATCAAAGACTAGGCAAAACTAGGGACCTATGGTCATACACGTTGCACACAAGTATGCTTGGTGCTGTACAATACATAAAGGACAATGCAGTCCCTGCCCCAAGAAATGTGCAGTACAATTCACAAACAATTTTTGGGACTGGAGAGTTCAGTCTTGAAATTACATGTTTTAATATGCCACTTAGTCAAAGATACTGTAGATGAATGTACCTTACAAACCAAAATTTTAAAAATAGATTCCTAAATTGGGCATGTATAAATTAAATGTTAGTAACTAAATTCAGGTGCCAAATAAATTATTACATACACAATCAATTACTTGTATTCACAGTCACTTGTTTTGCACACAGCTGTGTATTTTGTACTCAAAATGCCTATTTGCATACACCTGCACATATTTTGCATGGCCAACAATAACAGAATTGAAATATAGGTCTATATATTGCTTGAAAACACATTTTAGCAATAATCATGAGCATGTCACACTTTTAAAGCAGTGTTCAAGCAAAGGGGCTCCTTTGTACCTATACAAACCATAGCCTCTGAACGTGTATATGTGAGTGCCAAAGGCAAAAGGCACTAACACGAGCTCCTGGAGGCACTCTGGTTGTTAGACACCTAAGCAAATAGAAACCTCTGGCGATGCAAGGTGGGAAAGCACCACTGAAGATGGAAGTGTGTGTTTCCTCTCCTCCTTCCTGAGGTGACTGCAGCCCACCCGCCAGTAGGGTCCTGGCCCTATGTTTTTGGGATGTCTAATACTTCTGTGGAACTAACAGACATGTTGTTCTTGTGATCACAGTAAACCAAGAACTGGGATCATGGTTTCCTCATGTACAGGTGTGCAAGTGGCAAGGAAGAACTCCTTGAACCAATTCCTGCCCTTATGCATTGGTACAGCAGCACGCACACTGTGACTCTAGAGATATATTCTAAGTCTAATAATTATACTACTTATAGTATTAGTATTTGAATTACATGCAACTGGAAATGCTGAATAACTGTCCAAAGCTGAATTGGAAGATAAAGACAAACTAGAACAACACATGTTACTGTCATATGTATTCTATTTGATCATTTATTGCAACAAGTCATTTGTTGGTAATTTCCTAAAGTAATCATAACACATTATGAAAAAGCATGTCAGAGAGAATATCTGTTTTTGATTAATCTGTAATAGAAGAACGTTGAGTACCAACTGCCAATAATAATCAAAGGCTGTTATTCCCATTTTCTATACAAGCATTTTCCTTTTAGTTTGTTTCTCAATAAAATGGACTACTGCAGTCTGAAAAAGCTAGAGACTGACACCTAATTTATCCCTGGCTTCAATGTAGTTATACGAGGGATGAATTTGGTCCTGACTGACTTCTTACTTATACCACTGACCTAGAGTGCTAAGGTAATAAATAAGTCTGCATGCTTAGATTCATATTATCCACTATTAATGAAAGTTTGTTGATAATGACAAATTATAGATTTTAAAAACACAGATTGTAAAAGTGAGGCCATTTATTTATAATGCCTTGCATTTTTCTTCCCTTCCCGACTTCCCCAATCTTATATCTTATCACACTGATCTTTCCAACTCATTGTAATGATCTCAGACAAGCTCTGTAAGGGGAGTCTAGTGGAATTTTTCACCTCTGGTGTGTATTTCTATAATAGGGGGTGATCTGGGCAGTTGTGAGTTACACAAATTAGTATTAAAATCCCCACTTGGTAGATGACAAAACAAAGACACACAGAGGTCTTGCACAACCCCAAACACTAAGTCACTGGCAGAGTTGGAATTTGCATTTTCAAATCCCATGGGCTAACTATTAAATCACCCTCCATAAAAAGACCACACAACAATAGTTCCCATGGCACTGTTTCATTGTTTAATATCTCACCTCAACAGATTTTACTGACTGTAGAAAATTACACAATACTTACAACTTCTCCTGGATGTCCTCTGGGTCCAATGGGTCCTGGAGGACCTTGCAGTCCCTACAGTGTGTGTATATATATTAATTTGAGTTAAAAATCAATATATTTGAAATTATTTTATACTGAATAAAGAATAAAGCACTTTATCCACTATAAGGACATAAACCAGGGGTGGCCAACCTGAGTCTGAGAAGGAGCCAGGATTTACCAATGTACATTGCCAAAGAGCCACAGTAATATGTCAGCAGTCCCCGATCCGCTCCCGCACCCCTGCTCCCAGCGCCTCCCACCCACTGGCAGCCCCGCTGATCAGCGCCTCTCCCTCCCTCCCTGCACCTCCCAATTAGTTGTTTCGTGGCGTGCAGGAGGCTGTGGGCGAGGGGGGGAGGAGCGAGGGCACTGCAGGATCGGGGAGGGGGCAGAAAGGGGTGGAGTGGGAGCAGGGCATGTGGCAGAGCCAGGGGTTGAGCAGCAAGCACCCCCTGTCCAATTGGAAAGTTGGCGCCTGTAGCTCCAGCCCTGGAGTCGGTGCCTATACAAGGAACCGCATATTAGCTTCTGAAGAGCTGCACGTGGCTCCGGAGCCACAGGTTGGCTACCCCTGACACAAACAAAAGAGCTGCTAAGAATTATTTTCTACCTGGATTAGGGAGCAACTGTAACCCACACACCACCTGTGTGTGGTGCTCTGTCCCCTCTAAGGGCACCAAGACCACTTAGAGATTAATGAGTCTGCTCCAGTCTTAGCTAACAGCAATATGGCTTTTAGCTCACGCAGTAGAGGCTCATGCACTAAGCTCCAAAGGTCCCAGGTTTGATCTCGCCCGTCGATGACCAGGGTCTGGCGGTGTTACACAACAGTTACTGCTAGTTCATTCTCCACTGCCCTGATAAGATTTGCATTGTTATGCTTCCCAATGAAATATATTAGAAGTTTCCATATTAATGAGCTAATTTCTCAAAACATGTCCACATAGGGGGCCTGCTTTATGGGCCAGATCATCAATTGTGTAAATCATTGTAGCACTGTTGAAGTCAATGGAGCTATGACATTTGACACCAGCTGAGGATCTGGCCCAGTGTATCCACAGAAAGAGGATAACAGCTGCTGCTGAAAAGGTTGAAAAAAGAATCCTGCCCATGGGACTATAGGACTCCAACAAGGCCATGTGTGATTGGATGGATCCTAAGCCATTGAACTGGAAAAAAATGAATCAAAGCTTCTTGCTTTAGGTCTCTGTGGAAGGAAGGAATGCTCTGTTTGTCATGGTTATAAAGCTTCTACAAGGTGCATATGCATCTGGGAAGGAATTGGAGAGTTTCTTTTCTTAATTATATCACCTGTCCAAGGTCACTGAAAAAGGGTGAGAGGAAGGGGGTTTTAGCTATTAGGGCAGTAGCCACTACTCAGGAGACCCAGGTTCAAGTCCCTGTTCTGCAATAGACTTCCTGTGTGATCTTGGGCAAATCAGCTTGCCCCTCTCTGCTTCAGTTTCCCATCTGTAAAATGGTATTTCCTTATCTCATAGTTTTGTGAGGATAAATACATTAAAAATGTGGGGCACTCCTATACTATGGCAATGAGAGCCATTTAAGTACCTAGGATAGATAGAATGAACTGTGTCCTTGGGTTGCTGCAGAGGTTTCCTACATCAGTGAACCCAGATCAGCCAGCCAAGTGAGGAATCATGCAGCACTTTCTAAAGGCAGCTGAGATGGTGACCATTGTTTTTGTAAGGTCCTGGGGGCTGATGCCAAACCAAAGGAAGCCAGGTATATGGCCTCTACCAAGTGGAGGCAACCAACAATTTACAGAACATTTTCCCTTTCTGGGGATTCTGGGGCAGAAGAGAGAAGGAGAAATGTGACTGAAGATCGGGGGCAGGAGGGGATTTAATGACTTATCACCCAAGAGTCTGAGGAAACCCTGTTTCAGGAGTGAAGGAACACAGATTCTTCTGTCTGATTTGAGGGACAGGAATAGTCAGAAATGGCTCCAGTGGTTTTTCTCTGGACAAAGCTTTGGATGTAGATTCCTGCTTGTGAAAGGAATGCTGAGGTTTGTTCTGAGGTTTCTATTTCACTGAAGATTTCCCCACAAGAAGCTGGGCCTATTCCTCCCTGAGGAAAAGGAGGAAGATGAGGGTTTGTGTTTCTCTAGCTGGGAAGAAGGGATGGAGAAGAAGGCTGTTTCCTCCAAAACCTCCTTCAATGCAGAATCCACTAAATTCCCAATCAGATGGTGACTCTGAAAGATTAAGGGCAAGGAGACAAAACTTGAAGATATCCTCACCTCAGGACCAGATTCAGAAGGGCCAAAAAGTTTGACCTGCAAGTGGACAGAATCTTGAGCCACACTGAGAATATTTGATAGGGCAATGTGAGAGGTTCCTGTGTACCAGGAAGGGCAGCTTGGAGTCAACAGCATTGATCCCCTGGGTCTCCATGAGCCACAGGGAGTTCAAGAGGCATAGAAAGTGGTAGTGATTTGGATGTTCCCAGTTTAAAAGATTATTTTCATAACTTCTTTCCAGGGGCTCATGAAGGAACACACTGGCCTCCAGAGTTAGGTCTAAGGTCTTAGACTGGGAAATTATGACTAAATCCATGTTTGAGCGGAGCAACCAGAGGCTGTGGAAACCAGAGTCCACATTGTAGAGTCTGAAAAGACCTTTTGGTGCACGGTGAGTGTAGAATCAGAAGAGGTAGGAAACAGAAAAGGCCCTATTCATTCAGGCTATGGTTTCTTCCTGAGTGTCTGAAGCTGAGGATGGCACCAGATTCAGAACCACTTCTGTCCCTGATTGGGCTTGAGTGTGGTGCCTCTGCATGAGCAGTCTGTATGGTACTTAAGTGAGGTGGGAAGGATGGACAGAATGGGCCCATTGCCAAAGGCTGCAGAGGAAAGGCACAGGCGAGGTATTTTTGGCTTTGAGAGGAAGACTCCATTGTACCTACTATTCTACGTGATTACAGAGCTCAGCTGAGGCCTGGAGGAGAGATGGTTCCTCAGCTAAGAAGCACAAGCTATTTCTAGAGAGGCAAGATAACAACTAGAGAAATCTGTCTGCCTGCACTCTGTGAGGGGGAGGAATTGAGACTGATAGTGTTGCATCCACTCTGGCTACCACCTGGCTGGCTGACAGATGAGGAAGACTCACTCATTAGTCTGTATTGGTGATATCCACAATACAAAATGTGTAATTGCACACATAAATAGCCAGACAAAGGATAGAAATAGCAGTGGTCCTAAAAGTTCCTTGCATAATTTTTCCCCAGTGAGTAATGCTGAAATCAACATCATCATTACTAACTAAATGTAAAATAGCTATATTCTGCCTTCAATCTTGTGTAAGTCTCCGTCTGACATCAACCCTGCTATATATTGTGAGTAACATATATTGTATCACCTGCGCCTAACCATAATTAATTTGTAATTTAGCTCCCTACACAGAATAAAACTGACATGCCTGCATAAATATTAGCATCAGAATAGCCTCTTTTTGGTTATGGAGGCCATATTTCAAAAAAAGTAATACCCAAAAAGTGCATTCAGACTTTGCATACACATGTTCTTTGAACACAAATTGCCCATTCTGGCCACAAAATTCAGGGATGTGTGCATGTATAACCCCAGTTTGTATGTACACAAGAACTTTGGCATGCAACTCAAGTACACACACTAAAAAAAAAAAATGGCCTGTGCTATATAAAGTGAATGAAATAGCACCCAAAGTCCTTTTACACAACGGCATAATAAGAAGCCACTACACGCTACTTTCAATTTTATAATAAATACTTTAAAATACCTCTGATCCTGGATTTCCAGTGAGTCCAGGAGGACCACGATCTCCTGTTTCACCCTAAAAAGCAAAATTTTTCTCAAATAATTTAATGTTATATCCACAAGAGACAGCTGTGTACCAAATAGATATTTTGTATACCAATCAGAAAAATACCTTAATTCCTTGTGATCCCTTCATTCCAATTTCCCCCTGAAAATAATAGATATGATCACAATAAGTTGAAATTTAGACTAAGATTGACTGTGTTGAAGTTACTACACACAGAAGTGTTGTCATATTAATTTAGTTAACACAATTTAGCAAATAATGAAAATCTAGTTATTCTTTAAAGAGTTGTTGATGGAAAACTTTGAAAAGGATTGTCTTTTGAAAAATTCTATTTGCAGTTTCGGGTATGTTGATTTCTCTTCTCATGTTTTATTCCTAAGGATGTTTGCATGAAAACAAAATATTTGCTTAAGAACTCTGTCCCTGGTGCTTATTCTTCACTTAATGTCATTACCCTGTTTGTGATATCATATGCCCAAAGCTACTCATTTTTACAGTATATCCTATTCCACATAGGTTCTTATACAGCATTCATCACTATAGTACGTGAGCCTCTTCCTGCAGTGCATTAAGCAATATGACTAACATTTATCATATCACAAAGAGAGGATTATGATTTACTGTAAGAAATACAAAGCAGCAGATGAAATCTTAAAGAATAAGGATTCTGATTCCTTAAAAATAATCTTTAGTAATAAAAAAGTGACATATAAAAATATGGCTATAAGAAGAATTGCCTGCAAATAAAGTTTTTAGAGCTTCCCAAAGAGATAAATAGGTTTTTAATAAAGGCGGTTACATATTTTACGTACTATGCTTGATGTTCAGTGTTAATTGCAGAGTTAATGAAATAGCTGCAGTTTCTCACTAAGATGACTAGTGCATTTGCTAGTATAATAGTTAGAACTCTGAGGGATAGTTTGCTTGATCTGCTACCTTTAATCTCTACAGCCAAAATCTTATTGACTTCAATAAGAGCAGAATAAGGCTGCTGTTGAGATGTTTAGACTCAGCTACTTCCATCTCAGATCAGCCAGACCTTTCTTGGGATCTACAGTGCCAAGGTCTACTCTGTGGTGACCCTGCACCTTGTATTTAAAGTGCCAAAAATTCATCCCAGAAATAGCTTCACAGAAGAAATCAGAGAGAGGCCAAGGACAGATTTAGCCCAAGGACTGCAAGCACCGAGATTCTAGCTACCCTCATGCCAGGGACGGCTCTATGTTTTTTGCCACCTCAAGCACGGCAGTCAGGCGGCCTTCACTCATGCGGATTCGGCGGCGTTTCTGCGGGTGATTTGCCGGTCCCGCGCCTTCGCCGTACACGCCGCCGAATTGCCACCGAAGCCGCAGGACTGGCGGACCTCCCTCAGGCATACCGCCGAAGACTGCCTGTCTGCCGCCCTCACAGCACTGCGCTGGTGCCTGGAGCCGCCCCTGCCTCATGCAAATGTACAAGAAAGGGAAAGGTTCCTTTTTGCCCAAGCCTCTCTCTGAGTTTGAAGAGCTGGCAGTTGGAAATGCCGACTTTTTACTGGTAAACTGAGTGAATTTGATATGTCAATAATCGAGAGGCAATAAACATGGAACCCCATGATGCCATTTTTATAGTCAAGTTTCGGAATATTTGGCATGAAACCTATTAAAATGTACAAAAAAAATTATTACAGAATGTAAATGTGACAGGATCCCCGGGTGCAGCCTGGGAGTTAAGGCCCCCTTAACTGTCCAGCCTGGGCTGTCTCTCACAATGCCTTGCTAATTACAAACAGCAAACCCCTGCAGGTGCTGTTATCACTCAGCACAACCACATGTGGAGCCCCACACCCAGCTAGATCGCATGAATACTCCCAGAGCCACTCATGAATCACACAGAGAAAGGCACCAGCCAAATCCCCCCAACTCCCAGCACTGTACCTCAGGAATATACCGTCCTGCATTGCTCATCTTATTAATTGGTTCATTACTTCATCAATGGAAAGTGGATATACACCAGCCTTTGTAAAACTGAACAAATTTACCAAACACTTTCGGCAAACTCACCAATAAAGATAAACAGTTAAACAAATTTATGGACTACAAAAGATAGATTTTAAGTGATTATAAGTGATAGGCAACAAGTCAGCGTGGTTACCAAAAGAAAAGAAAATATAAGCACTCAGTCAAAACTCTCAACCCTATTAGACTGGGCAACATCTAGATCAGCAGTTTTTCTCAACCCACTGGATACTGCAGTTCACAGTACACAGGATTCACCCTTTAAACCTGTGCCACTCCCCTCTGTTTGAGTCTTCAGTCTTCTGAGTGGCCTTGTTGCTTGCTGCATAGGTGGGGGCAGGGGAAAGGCAAAGCAGTGGGGCCACTGTGTTCTGATTTATAACCTTAGTCCATGTGCTTGGAGAACACAAGTCCAGGCGTGTCTGGTGGGCACTGCTGAGTCACAAGTTGAAGCAATACCCTGGTGTGTCTACTGTGAGTGAGTCATTGAATTGTAATTCCTCTGATGGACAATGGCTGGTGATGTCTGTTCAGCACCCACCCAGGCATTGGTTATCTCTATTGTCATTGTCTCTGGAAAGCTAGTATCTGGCTGCTTCCCAAACCCACAGCGTATTTTAGTGAAAACTATCCAACACAATTCTTATAATTTTATATGCATTAATGATACACGTTTTGAGATGGAACAATGGGTTTCAGCATATCATAACCTTTCCCCGATACCTCACATGGGATGCTTTATATGTAATATCACAATTATTTATAGATGAGGAATATAGGGGTTACAGGGCGTTGCCAGAGGTAAGAGTGTCACAGGAAATATGGTGAGAAAATCAGATGTAAGCATAAACATTAACTCAAAGCTTTAACTGTACTTACTGGATCCCCTTTTTCTCCTTTTTCAGAAGACTCTCCCTGTGATAGTATACAGTAAATGTTAATACTTACATGATAATTTTAAGTGATAAATAGTTTGTATGTCTGCTTTTGGAAAACAATGCTTCAAAACATATAGAAAACAAACTAACAGTTATATGTATTCAATACATACAAACAACTTTATAAGATATATAAACTATGAAAGCCCATTTAATGATTACATTAATTTAATTATAAAGAATATGGACAGATAATAAAATGGGATTCTACCCAAGTTTGTTTCTTTTATGTCTGGGTCACGTATTATATATTACACGTAATCATAAGCATAAAACTTTCAAACCTGGGTCTACACATCATCATGCTCCAACTTTCCACCTGCTGACTTACTAGCATTAGCTAGAACTGGGACTCCTTGAAGCCCAACTCAGATAGACGGCTTCACCCCTGGGCCCCAACTGGTGGGACAACTGGTGGGACATATTGAAGGCATGAGGAGGAGCAGGAAGTTGTCAGTACAACTGGGCTTCATTCTGCTTTGGACTGCTTACCCTGTACTACCTGCTCTTGACTTTCTGGTTTCCTGACTTGGCCTGATTCCTGGTTCTGGATCTCCATCTCTTCTCCTGACCCTGACCTCCTGGTTTCCTGACTCAGGCTGATTCCTGGTATCAGTCTCTCTGTTACTGAACTCCTGGTTCTGAACCCTGGGCGGCATGGGGACCTGGCCACTTGCCTTGTACTAACCAGCAGGGCTGTCTACCTATGTCCTGGGCCTAACACAGGATCAGAAACAGATATCAGAAAGTGATGACTGAAATAGTGTAAAAATATGAGTTAAATTCTCAAAAGCAAATGACTTTTAATACACAAAACCATGATTCTTTCAAATTAACAGCCTAAACTAGATTTCTGTTTGTATGAAGATCATTTACAGTACAAGGTTTTAACAAGAACTAGTTGATCCTCTAACATTCTGGGGCCTTACATTACTTCAATTTAAATCACTAGCAAAACTCCTATTGATTCAATGGAAGCATGACTGAACTTTTTGCTATTTCTAGAAAAATGCGGTTTAAATCTTTTCACCAGTAATGAAAAAATTGTTTCGGCTGAATCTGCTGTTGGAAAGCTTCAATTAAAACTAAAAGATGATTAACTAGCAAAGTCTTTTTCTAAACTTTGATCATGCTAAGAAAGCTATTTTTTTCATCTAGCTATTGAAGATGGTACTTCTTCACACAATGCACAGTCAACTTGTGGAACTTGTTGCTAGGGGATGTTATGAAGGCCAAAAGTGTAACTGGGTTCAAAAAAGAATTAGATAAGTTCCTAGAGGATAGGTCCATCAATAGCTATTAGTCAAGATAGTCAAGGATGCAACCCCATATTCTGGATGTCCCTAACCTCTAACTGCCAGAAGCTGGGACTGGATGACATGGGATGGATCACTCAATAATTGCCCTGTTTTGTTCATTCCCTCTAAAGCATCTGGCATTGGTCACTGTCTGAAGATTTGATATTGAGTTAGACAGACCATTGATGTGACCCACTATGGCCATTTTTATGTTCCTAATTTAAGAGAAAGTAAAATAATTTTGTTATTTTAATCAGCAATCAATATTTCATTGTTTGAGATACTTGCTTTCTTTTGAGGTTTTAGGTACCTCCTGGTTGTGCCTAGGTCTGTGGTGTTTTGGAAATTCATGCATCTTGAATCAGGAAGCAGAAAAGCACACAAAAAATAAAGAGGCAAAGCAAAAAATGGACTAACCTTTTTCAAAGTGTAAAGAAGATTAATTTCATATAGGGCTTTTTTATGGCCAGCAGCTTTTGTCTTATTTTATGCTAGCAGGTCTGCCCATCTCTAAATTATAGACTCTATCCTGATCCATCACCATCAGAAAGGAAAGCCCAAAAGGACCAGAAATGTTGCAATGTCCCCATGCTTGTAAGCAATGCAGCAGAGAAAGCATTCAGAGGACTCCGCACACGACAGATCAGCAGTATCCAGGGCTACATACAATGAGTATATGAAAAACTCAGCAATGACTGGACAACTCATTCAGCAGCTCATCCCTATTCAGCAACCTACTTAAGCACATACTTTAAGTTGGATGGGATTTAAGTATGCAGTTGGGACACAGCTTCAATATACCAGGGTTAAACCCAGCTTTGGTGCAGAGCAGGTGGACCTGTCCATTAGTCACCCACATGCCCAACAGCCATTACCACCCTGCAGAGACATCCAGGCCAGAAAACAAAATGTAGGTTGTGAGGATGCTGGGCCCAAAGTCTACCATTGGAGCATATTTTTCTGTGCCCACAGTTCTTCTACTTGACCTTTGCTCTTTTTCAAGGATTTGGCCCAATAAAAATAAACTACACTTAGCCATCTTAGCCATCACATCTAAGAATATGAATTAGGAATTATTATTTACCTTTTCACCTTTTGCACCAGTTAAGCCCATTTCTCCTTGCCGACCCTTTTAATAAAATAAAAAAACTGTTGACAATCTTTGTCCTTTTTTATTCTGACAAATGAAAAGAATCTTCCCCATCCAGCTGCTTCTTGCACTGAATGTTGCATGAAATCTTATTAATCATCATAAGTGAAACGTGATTTAACCAGCTTCAACTGAATTTAAGTTATTGTCTTCTGCTGAAGAGAAGAAAATTCTACATGCTACTCAAAATCAAACACTTGGCAACACTACAATATATCTAGTGTGTCTTTTCTCTTTTCTCCTCAGACCAAAAGTATATCAAATTGGCAAATATATATTCCATTATTTAAAATACATAGATGCTTTCTGTCAAAAAGTTTGGACCCAACATTTGACCATTTAATTTGCTATAAACTGCTTGGGACTGACCTGCACCTTTTAAATACTTTTGGTGTAACAAACCCTGTCACTTTACTAAAGAGAATTTTTTTAAATACCCACTATTTGCTAGTGCTACCAAAAATATTTTTGAGCTCTCCTTGCTGGTTCAAAAGATAATATTATGTAAGCACATATTCCAAACACTATGCACATTTCCTTTTGCTCTCCTAAAAACACAGAAAAAATATTTTTCACTCTTCCCCCTGCCCAATTCAGACCTAAAAAATGTAGGTTACACCAAAAGAAGATATAATATTTTCAGAGTTCTAAAAGAGCATTACAATGGTAAAAACTATCATAATTTCATCGCAAGTCACACAATTTTGGCCCTTGCTTGAGCCAGTCTTAAGATGACATGAGAATTTCAGCCCTATTGGGGAAAAATCCTCTGACAGGCTGTATTCCCCACTTCCCTGCCTCCTGGAGAGAAGACAATCAGGGCTGCTGCAGGAACCAGGCAGAGCTCGCTCCCCACCCTTAAGAGTTGAGTTTTTGGGTAGGTGAGGTGGAGAGGGACCAGCTGACATTTCACAGAGGGGAAGGGGAGGAGAAAGAGCCCAGCAATCTTCCTTCTCTGCTCTCCTGTTAAAAATGGGTAATCTCCCCTGTGTGCTCCTGCACACTCCCTACAACACCAGACCTGGGAAGTAGGAGGAGGGCATGAATAAACTCTGGAACTAATTTCCACACCCAGGCCTGGGAAGACAAAGAGGAACCCCCTGTAGCCTCCCCCCCAGATCTGAGAAATGGGGTGAAGAACCATTGAAGCTGCAAGAGCAGAGGTGCGGTTGGGGGCCAGAAATGCTGTGACAGTTGCAGGGGAATGTATAATTAATTGCTGGGCTGGGTGATGGGCAGATGTGGGGCTGTAGAGGAACAGAATTAATTAGAATTTTGGAGCTCGGGGAGAAGCTGGATGATCCGCACAATCATGCAGCATTTTATAAAAATCTTTGTAATTTGATCTCATGTGGGTCCCCCAGTGAGACCTTCTGCAGCAGCTTACTCTATATATTTGAGAGACGTGCCAACACTGAAATTGTCACACAAACATTGGGGGGTGTTCAAAAATCAAAAGGCCAAAACCATGAGATCATCTCTTAAAACAAAATCTCATTGTGTAGGAGGGGGATTGACTCATGATTTTTGAACTTTTGGGTTGGATATAACTGCATTTCAAACAGTGGAGATTAAAAATATTGTAACAAACCTACTGGCTCATTACTGAGCACTGAGTTAACCTCCAATACAACATTCAGCAAGTAGAGGGTTCCATAATCCCTCCAGTACAGTAGAAGGAAGCACTGCCAGAAGAGGACCTAGCTCAGGGTGGGGAACAAGAGGCTGCATGATGACTGCAGTAGCAGGCTGGAGGCAGCAGCCTAACACTGGTTGTGGAGAGAAGCCTAACGCTGGTTGGAAAGGCTGTGAGCCAGGCTGGGAAGAATCCTGTCACAGGGAGTCCATGGCTAGCTGTGACAGACAGATACTTAGAAGCAGCCTGCAAACAGCTGGGCCACATGCATGGGTCTGAAGATGACAGATGAAGAAACATAATTCTGGCTGTGGGATCTCCAGGCCAGTGCATAACTGACTCCTGCAGGGAGTAACCCTGGCACTGGACCTGAGGTCACTGACCTTCATACCACTTTACAAAACTACCCTTAGGGGTTGGATTAAGAACTGTTGTGTGCTAAATTTCTCCCTTTTAATTTGGAACCATTAAAACCTAGATGCCTAGGGAAAATGCAGTATTTATTTCTGGCAGCCCTCGTAATGCAATTCTTTGTTATTCATCATACTATATGAGTATGTTTGGGTAGAGACGGGCAAATAACTAATTTTTCAGTTCACTGGTGGTTAAAAAAATCAGTTTGATCTTAACCAGAATATTCTGAAAAATTGTGGCGAATTAAACAAGTAGGTGAAAAACTAGGTTTTGGTGAACAAATCATTTTTTTAAACTAACCATTTAATTTCCAGACATTTTTTAATGTAAAAGCAAAGAAAGTGAAGGAGAAGATGGTGGTCCCCCCCATGTTATAATTATTAGCACACTAGCTGGGAACTGGGAGACTCAGGTTTAATTCTCCCCTCTGCGGAGAAGGAATTTGAATTTGGGTCTTTCACATTATAGAAGCATACCTTAGCTCAGGGGTCAGCAACCTTTCAGAAGTGGTGTGCCGAGTCTTCATTTATTCACTCTAATTAAAGGATTCGCGTGCCAGTAATACATTTTAATGTTTTTAGAAGGTCTCTTTCTATAAGTCTATAATATATAGCTAAACTATTGTTGTATGTAAAGTAAATAAGGTTTTTAAAATGTTTAAGGAGCTTAATTTAAAATTAAATTAAAATGCAGAGCCCCTGGACCGGTGGCCAGGAGTATGAGTGCCACTGAAAATCAGCTCGTGTGCCATCTTTGGCATGTGTGCCATAGATTGCCTACCCCTGCCTTAGCTATTGGACTATTCTGATGTGTGTTTTTCTCAATCTCTCCTATTCAAGCAGGTCCACTGTGTATAAGTAATTAAAACATCATTGGCAGAAGGACATCAAGTTGGGTCTCCCGCACTACAAGAGTGTGCTCTAACCCCTGTCCTATAGCATAGTCTTGGGCAGCTCTTTCTCAGTCTCTCCCATTGAAGCTGCTCCACTTTGTATAAAATACCTGAATAGTCATTAGACCAACAAGAGAAAATGACAATGACCCTAGCTGTCAAGGCACTCATCTAGGAGGTAGAGAACCAAGTTCACGTCCCTGCTCCGCTGACTCTTTCATTATTTATACACAGCAGAACAGCTTGACCAGACGAGATTGAGAAAAACTCACTCCAGAAGGTCCCATAGCCCGGTGGCTAGGGCCCCATTCTACAATGTAGCAAACCAAAGTGCAGATCCCTTATCCAGCAGAAGGGGAATCGAACCCAGGTCCCCCACATCCTGAGTGAGTGCCCTAACGTGTGGGCTAGAAGCTGCAACATGCACACACACAAAAATCTGTTTTGTGAATGGTATCTAAGTTCCACCCCACCTGCCTCCCTTTGGCTACTTTGTGTCAAATTTCAAATAGATGTGGGTGATCAAAACTGCATTTTCCAGTGAATAAACTATTTCTCTGAAAATGTCACCCAGTTCTATTTGTGGGAACCACCAAGAGCTGGAGCCTGAAAGGCCTAACGCTTGGAGTGCCTACAGCACTTGCCTCTGAGCACATGGTATACCCAAATCACTGCCAAACATCTCTGGGACTGGTGTACCGTAGCATTCACAGCACTTTCCTGCAAGTTAGACATACTGTAGATGAGTGTCCTTTCAAATGATAAAAATGATTTTTCACTACAAAAAGGAAAATTCAACTACATTAAAGAGGTATAAGTCTAAAACTAATTGAATAAAAGAGTCAACCTGTGTAATTCACTTCCATAAGAGTCTGTTGGAACAATTAGTAAGGCTGAAATGAACAAAGGAGTGGATACATACATGACTGGTTAAATAGCTGGTGCCATGCAAGCTAAGATGATTAAATGAGTAATTATGTGTCTAGTTTCAGGGCATGAGATGAGCACTTCACATGGTCACTAAGGAATTTTTTCCCAGTATAATATTACGCAAATATATAAATATGTTATTTTTTTCTCTTCTTCCTTTCTCTCACTGGTCAGTGACCAAAGGCCTGATCAAGTATGTAATCCACTCCTCCTAAGGAGACTGTGACAAACCAGATGAATGAGACTGCAGGTAAACTTAGCAGTGACAAGCTGGTTGTTATTTTGCAATTCCTTATGCCCTTATATCTCAGATGCTTACAATTTCTCCCTTTTGTCCTTTATGTCCAGCAGCCTCAGGTAATCCTAGTTGTCCTGCAACACCCTGTGAAGAATTGCAAGTGAAAGAATATAATAAATATAATATAAAATATTATAATAAATATAACATGTAGTTACCATAATTTTGCAATATTAGGTCCTATGTTGATATGTTATTTTCTGTGTTAATGCAAACATCATAATTCAGCATCAAACAGAGGGGGTAAGATAACCTGTGCACTACATCAAAGTTATGTGGCACAAGAATGTATTCTTCTCCATGCGGGAGATATTCATATTCCATTCAACTAATGGGAGTTCTGCATCTATAGAGAGAGCAAAATATCCATGTTGAGTACTGCTGTGTAGATCTGAGAAGAGAATTTTGTCTTAAATCATTGGAAAGAACATTATTTTTATGATCATTATCACAGTACATTTCTTAAGTGTGAGAGAAAGGAACAACAACAAAAAATCCCTCTTCTAATATGAACAAGCACCTCAAGAAATATTCATTTTAGTTTTGAACAGCATGAAGACACAGATAAAGAAAGAGATGAATTGATATTAGTGACAGTATATTCCCACTGTTCCTCAGAATAAGCAAACTGACTGAAGCAATTTGGCTTCAAATTTTATTTTTATTGAGACTACTTATTGTACTGTGTGTATCTACCCTTTCGCAGAAAGCCTGTACATATTAAATATATAATACATGGCTTTTTGCTTTAATTTTACATAGGGAAGACCTGGTAAAAAATGAAGTAGGTATGTGCAGTGGAGGCAATGTGGCCTAGTGGCTAGCTGGGTGACCATGGGTAAGTAACTTTACCTCTATGTGCCTTGGTTTCCCCATGTGTAAAATGGGAATAATGATGTAAAATGTTTTGAGACCTACTAATAACAAGTGCTAAATAGATATATTATTAACAATAATAATGGAGATAAAATAACAAAATATAAATTTCAGTAAGATTCCTACTGATTTTACAAAGGTATTTCTTTATCTCTTGATGGCTTTTTGTTCAATTTCTACGGCATTTCAGCAGTTAATCTACATGAGTCTTCATCGTCTGCTGGCTACCAACTAATATTAGGATTAGTTGCAGAGGCAGCTTAATGACGACTGCTGAGTAGCAGTTGACTTGATGAAGAGAACAAACCAGAGACAAATGGACTGATGAAGTGGGTATTCACCCACGAAAGCTTATGCTCCAGTACATCTGATAGTCTTAAAAGTGCCACAGGACTCTCTCTTGCTTTTTACAGATCCAGACTAACACGGCTACCCCTCTGATACCAGAGACAAATAGTTACTATAGACTGAATATAGATAGTTATTGTTTGTATTGAGATGTGCCTTGAATTTATATGTATGGAAAAAATTTAAAACATCTTTTGGGAAAGCTAATATTAGATCAACCAGCTGTATTTTTATATATTATTTGAATATCCACATATAAATCGTTCTTTGTTAATTTTTTAAGAAGCAAGAAAATATTTAGAAGAAGAAAATAGTGATAGAAAGTAGCAATAGATTATTCAAGAATTAAAGCAAACATTGGAAACATTTTCTAAAACAGTTTATGTATATACTTTCAGTTACTTTCCATTGTGCTTTAAATTATTACCTTCCAATGCCTGTGACCTGATTGAGTCCCACAAAGCTGACTTTTTTGCCCAAAGTAAGGATGTTTGTAAGCAGATTTGATTTTAAAACTGAAGTGACCTTATATTTATATACATTGAAATAATGATAAACCACAAATCAAAGGCCAAATTCTGCGCTCACTTAAACCCACTAAAACCATACTGAAGTCAGTAGAATTGCGCTTGATGTAGGCACAGAATAAGCCTTGACTATGTAGAGAAATAGGTAGAGATGAGTGGTTATTAAATTATGACAGGTCTTCAATGGTATCTCACGGGCCACCTCCTTATTTGTCTTATGGGGACCACAATATTTGTCATAATTCCTAGAAATGCCACTTTAAATAAACCATGCAAATATCATCAGAAAAGACTAATACTAAGGACTTCACAAGAATTTCCTACAAGGAAAACCACTGAAAAAAAAACTTCAGTGAGAACTTGAGAGAGCCTTGAGAGGCCACATAAAATCAAGGAAATTGGCATTCCATTGTTACCTGTACAGAAGGGAATCTCATAACCCACAGAACATCACAGAACAGATTATCTTGCATTTATATAAAGCTTTTCATCTTACAGACACTTTACAAATGATGTATTGTCAGTAAAGGGATTTGGCACCTCCCAGGTGTAGTGGAGTGCCCAGCCAGCATTCACCACATTACATAACAGTGTGAGAAAGCAGAAATTTAGATCAAGGATACAGGAACAAACTCCTACTTGTGAGAATAGCTCAATGGGATTTTTTAATGTCCACGAAGAGCAAACAGGTTCTTATAAATATTCCCCTACCCTAAACTACACAGAACTTAATTTATCTTCTTCAGTGGTTGAAAGGCATGGGTCAGCCCTGCTGAGATTTAAACCTGTGGCTCCAGAGAGTCTGGGTATTTAAAACGTGATGTTTAGACTAGTAAACCATCTCTGCTATCATAGTAAATACTAAACTTAGCACTCCCTTGCTGAAAAGTTACTTGCTTGTGAATAAGTCATTAAACTCTTCACACTGGACAGCTGAAGGAAGGAGTAAGTTGGTGCTCTGTAAAGAATTTAAAAGATGATTAATTTCTTGAAACAAACAGCTGGCCTATATTTTGCCAGAATACATTAATTGGGAAACATAAGATGCCCTAGGAACCCTTAGAGCCTCACGATGGTGAGAAACATGACTCCTGTAGACAGATGCATATCAAATTCTGAGGACCTCCACTGTTGCTTTAGAATTAATCTTACATAGTGTGGATTCAAAGAGAGACTTTGGAATGTAAAAAAGGAAGATGTCAAATAGCCCGGAAGTAGAGAAGTAGCTTTGAGAAAAAAGCTGTAGACAAGGAAAATACTTGATATTAACAGAACTTACTTTTTGTCAAGAAAAATAAATTGCTAAGGTGATCAGATATACACATGCACAGGAAGGTGACAGACCAAACATAGAGATTAAGGCTCTGAATCTGGAAAACATCTCTCCTCAGGACAGCAAATAAGCATGTGCATAAGTCCCAGTAAAGTCAATGTCCTGAAATGAGGCTTATATCCAAAAGGAACTTATGGAATGAGTCAACTCACTGGAATATATCATGGAATTGGTTGCACTTCACATATATCTTCTGTGCCATAAATATTGATGAAATCATTTAAACATTCTGTAGTTCTCTCCACCGAGAAGGAAAATTTATAAATTTGGTAAAAAACCTTGTGAGCATTCAGAAGTTTTTAAAGTCAGAGTTCTGACATTCAGTAGGACAGGTTGCATTAGAAAAACTATGACCTATGAAAATATAGGAAGTGATATATCTGATCTTAGATTTTAAAGCCAAAAGGAACTTTTATAATATAATTTGACCTCCTGCATAACATAAGCCACTAGGTAGCCATTAGGTTTTTACAGAAAACATTTCTTTAAATCCCTTAAATAGCTTTGCAAATATCAACCCAAGTTTGTAACTTTCCATTCTATTCTCAGGTTCATCACAGGTCAGATTAAGAAACAAGAATTTAAAGGGAAGTCTTTGAGGATAAAAGACACTGCTCTACAGCCAAAATGCTTCTGAAATAAATGTAGTCAAACTTTACTAATTCTGGGTCACTGAGAACAAAAATGATGCTTAAAATTGTTGATTGGCTCTAGTTTTCAAGATATGCTATTGGGTCAGTATATACGACCCTTGACTTGGGAATGGCGGAGGATAAGTGAGTTATAAAGGGAAGGGATCAGAATTTAAACCAGAAATGACTAAAATACATCTTTGACTGGATCTATGAATAAATCTATGACTGGGTTTGGACAGTACTTGCTTTTTAGCCAAAACAATGAATGATGCAATATGAAGCTGGTATTGCGTCATACATGAGCTGAATTGCATCATATTATTCCTAGAAGTCAAGGATGATGCAATCATAACGAAGCTTACATCACTTTGCTGAACAAATTGCCCTATATCAGCTCTAGAAATCATACAGTGTCATGCTCTCTTATTTGTCAGTGTTTGATTTTGCAAAGGGACACATTTCTGTTTAGCCAAAGTGAGCAGAGATGCCTCGTACTTGTGTGAACAGTGCAGATAACTTCTGCTATGTTTGTGGTGAATTGACTTTTGCATCACAAAAGAGCAGTATAACCACTATGGTTAAGAAAGCCTATCACCTTTATTTTGGCTGCAAAATTGGAGATCAGGACAAGAGGTGGGCCCCACACATGTGCTGCAACACTTGTGCAACAAATCTTTGCCAGTGGTTGAACAGGAAAAGGAAATATATGCCTTTTGCAGTGCCAATGATTTGGAGAGAGCCAACAGATCATACCAGCAATTGTTACTTCTGCATGGTGCCTCCAGTTGGGAAAGGTGTGCCAAAGAAGAAAAAGTAGACTGTGCATTATCCAAACATTCCATCAGCTATATGCCTAGTACCCCACGGAGAAGGACTGACGGTTCCTGATGCACCAGAATCATTCTCACTTGAGTCAGACGAGGAAGAGGATGAAACTTCTGGTCCTGAACCATCAATGTCACAGGATCCACATTTTCTCCCATCCTCCTCCTCTGAACCACACACACCTCATAACACAAGGTGAACTGAATGACCTTGTCAGGGATTTGGAACTACCCAAGAGTAAGGCAGAGCTGTTGGGCTCCAGACTACAGCAGTGGAATCTCCTGGCAAGTGAGCTGCCACTTTATGTTACATATTCCTACATTAAAACTATGGTACACTTTTGAAGGTTTCACATGTTAAATTTGGTTACATAGTAAAGTATTGGTTCTAAATTCATTATCATTACTTCTGGATAAATAAAAGTACTGTAAAAGAGAGTATCATTTAAGTAAGATAAAGTCACCCAATTCTGGGAACCAGCAGGTTATTTCACCAAGGATCAGTGTGGCAGAGATTGAAAGAGATAACATTTGTATCAGGCTTAATGAAGTCTGCTTTGTTAGGTGTAGAATCTTTTTTAGTTTGTTACTGGAATGTCTCAGAACTGCCTCCCACAAAATTAAACTGACAAAAAAAAAAACCCCTAGTTATCAAGCAGAAGTAGTTACTGATGAGATTGGACAAACAACTCAATTATTGAAGCTTAATTTGAAGGATAGCAAAGTTTTGTTTTCATTGAGGAAGACAAGAACCCTTAGATGGACTAATTTTCAATTTTTATCAGTAATAATTATACTTTACACTTTTACTGATGCCTTTCAACCAAGTGGTGTAACTGCTTCATAGGAGAAGATACCATGTTTAGATACAGGGGTGGTGGGTACTCTAGAAAAAAAATGTATTACTTAGTCCTGTAAAACTCAGAAGAATAAAATATATTGGGCTAAGTTTTTTCCTTACAACTGCACTGAACTGTGTCTCCAGTGAGGTTTGCACATGCTGGAAATCAGAACAGAACATGCTCTGTTAGATCCTGGGAAGTAGGAAACTGGGAAATTTATAACTAAAATAATGTATATATCTTAAACCTGCACTGTCCATATTCTGCAAAAGAAATTACATTCTGTCTTGATGAGAAATACTTGAGAAATACTCATTTAAATAACAAAGGGAAAATATCCTTGGGTCACATCCTTGGATCTCCCTGAGATACATTTGGTGCTTCACACCTGAGACCAGTTCAGACCCTGGCACAAATCAAAACAACCCAGGGTATTTGGGCTGGAGGCAGGAGGCAGTAGTAGGTGGCATACAGCAGCTTTGTGGGCTTTACACCACCTGAAGATTTGTGTGTGTGAGCTAAATTCCATTCTATTTTAAGAAGGGCTCTCTCTTGCTAAAACAGAATTTGTTTAGCCAGAGACTATGCAGATTCTGTGGCTTAAACACCACATAACCAAAAATATATCTACACTATAACTGTATAAGGAGGGTCTGAATGAGCTCTCCCCTGACATCTTTGCATGGACACCCCTACTCAGCACACCTGAGAATGAGTCTGAAGAGAAGAACACTACCGTGCTGTAGCCTAGAATGGAGACTGATTCTGGCCTTAATCTGTTGAACCCTGTGAAAGCTCCACATCTTCAGCCCTAAACCCATGGTAGAAGCAGTTAGGCCCGTTGCTGGCATATCCATGCCACCAATGAGACCAGCCTGGAGTAACGGGCCTGCCCTACCAGCATTCCCAGACGTCCTTGAAGAAAGACAGGATGTGACGGCACACTTCCATTTTTGGACAGTGGGGTCATACAAGTGGAAGGTGTTCCTAGTGCCCTGGGCCCTCCAATACTAGAACCGTAGATGCAAAGGTCCATGCACTATCTGAGGAACTCTCACGTTCTCTAGTCCCAGGAGCAGTCCCCGCTACCCCTGCATGCCCTCTCTCAATAGGCTTAACAGGGTTATAAAGCCAGTAAACAGGTTAACTTATGATGCACCTGAGGAAAAAAATATGTACTTACCTCATAGGCTTGTGGCACCTACTGTAGGCTTCCTAAGACCCTATGGGGAGAACTAGTGGACCTGGTACAATATGGAGTGCAATTTGCCAGATTGACAAATTCTTTCCTGGGGGGGAGAAGTAAGCAGGATCTGAATGAGCTCTCCCCTGACATTTAGTGATGAACTGGAAGAAAAGACTTCAGGAGCAGAACCGTATTTGCATGAACACACTTACTCTCCCTAGGTTCAGCAGACAGAACTGCTTTAAAAGTGATCAATTTTGGCTTGTTTTGGGTTACAATTCATGTTAATATTGAATGCAGGGGTCATGAAATGTTGTTTTCCTTGCTGTAACAGTAAAGTGCAGTAGAACTGTACTTATCAGGGATCCTAGTTTTCCATTATTAAAAAACCTCAACATTCTCCGATAAAAAAAGATAAAAATCCTCATTTTTCTGTGATTAAAATGAAACGCTGAACTTCAGTTTCCCTAACCACAATATATATATAGGTATCAGTTGAACACAATGTTTTTAATTGATATATTTACAATTTTTAAGCAAGTTCGAAGCCTATCAGTGCCATCAATCAGTATAATAAAATTAAATTAATAGAACTGAAATTTGTATTTCTTACATAAATCAAATACTTCTATGTCTATATTCTATACAGCAGAACCCCATTTATCCAAGCCTCCATTATCCAGCTCCCTGTATCAACCAAACCACCAACCACGCAGGACTGACAGTGGCTGGGGCTCCGGCTGTCAGTCCCACGGATAAATGGGATTTCACTGTATATGTTTTTACTTTTTCACAATATATAAAAACTAAAGATTCTCTATAGAAATGCAAATTCTGCATTTTTCCACGGCAAACAGATTTCTAGGATCCCTGCTCATCGTGCCCTCATGGAGGGTGTCACCCTAAATTGATCCTCACTGACTAAGCAATGGATAGGGATGCCAAGTCCGAGTAAAGATGAGAGAGGGTGGGGACAGATGTTCCTACCTGATGGTGTGTACTCTGCCTAGAGCATCCTAGACACCATTTGACTCTCCCCTCTCCAGTGTTTAAGGATAGAGCTGATAGGACTCAACTGAGAATCCTTGGTTCTGTTCAATGATTACTAGAATTGAAATCACTGAGGAGCAGGTCTATAGGCTAAGCTTTAGATGTGGTGTCAGGACAGTGTTGCAGTGAAAAACAATGAAGAGGCAGCAGCAGAGAGGTTCCACACTACTCAGTGAAATCACTAAGAGCTGGGCTAAGTGGTGGAACCTCAGAATGAGGCATTGCAGAAATCCCAGTGAGTGGCACACAGCATCAATGATAACAATGGATGAGCAGCAGCAGATATAACTGCGGCAACAGCTGTGGCCAGTGGTGGCAGAGATAACAGCAGCAACCACATGGCAGAGATGGAGGAAGCAGCGGAAGCAGTGCGTGAACTGCCTCTGGGGGGAGGTTAGCCACCGGCCCCACCACTTCTGCCTGAGGCCTTGCCCCTCCCCCAACTCCCTGCCAGAGCCCAGAGCCGCCCCACTGTGGCCGCTGCTCCCCCCCATCCCAACACCCTCAGCCCCAGGGCGCCGGGTGGGGTGGCACGGCCCCAGCACCCACAACCGCAGTGTGCCGGGCAGGTGGTGCGACCCTAGCACTCCCAGCCCCTCTGAGTCCTGACCGGAGGCCGGCCCACCCTATCCCCAGCCTGGGCCCTGGGGGAAGAGGAAGAACTGGAAGCAGGCAGGAGGGAGCCTGGGGGCAGAACATAGGCTTGGCCACGCCTGGATGCTCAGCCTCCCCTGGCCTGTGATACCCATCGTCCATGTGCTTGACGTCTCCCATCCCCTTTTCAGGTTAGGAGGTGAACCCATGTGAATGCACCTCTGAACTCTGAGTCTTCACTGACCAAGGTTTTGTTATGCATTGTTACATGGAACTCCTAGATATTTAACCCTGCCCATGTTGCTGCCAACTCCACCTAGCAGAAGGGTTACACTTGCTAATGTTATACTGAGGAAAGCCGGGTTGGGCCAGGTTAGTAACTAGACAAGAAACCTCCAGTGAATGCACGCATTGCAGGAATTAGTGTGAGTGATTCACTGGATAGCATTCTGCCCTTCGAATCAATAGTGAATGGTACCCTAGCATGGTGTTAGGTGGCGCTGTGCTCCTGGAGGCATTGTCTTTTGCATGAAATATCAGGAAGAGGTCTTGTTCACTCATGGTCATAAAATGTCTTATGGCACGTTTTGAAATGGTATGGATATTAACCTTGCTTTCCTGGAAAAATTTCAGTTAGTAAAATTACATTTTAAATTTCCCTGTAATTTCAATTGGACAAATTATTTTCACTTCCTGTCCTAAAAGGTCGTGTAGTTATGCTATGCCCTCTTAAATAGCGGACTCATTTCACAAGAAGTAACTACGTTTCAGTATGAAGTAATCTTTCTATTTTACCTCAAATATCTCTATCTTTTGTGTAACACTTTCCCAAGTGTTTTAAGAGCCTTCAAGATATTATACACTGAAGATATTATTGTTAGGAACAGAAAAGAGGAAAGCTTTTGAAATCTTCATAACATGAATCTATAGAAAAACCCTATGATCCTGCCCAAGGGCATTCCTGCCATCTGCAAGAAGATAGCAGCCCAAATCACTTATAAACCATTGTGCAAAGCAGGGATTAGGGAATAAGTCAGTATTAGAATTCTACTGTTTTAATTTGGGTTAGTGGATAGGAGCGAAGACTTTGAGATCAAGAGCCAATGTGAAATTCAAAAGAGTGAAACATCAAGAGATTACAGAGGAGTCTCAATAAAAACCCGTAAAAGGGGTTGGCTCTTGATCAGATCAAGAAGGTCAACCTCAGGAAGCTTCCAAATTTAGGAATGTCCAAATGGGGCATGGCCGAACAAGAGTCTGCTTTGTGTAAACCACCCAGGCCTAGTGAGCCAGAAGGGAAATACTGAAATGATACTTATGTCTCTGTAAATATAAAGCAAAAGGGATATTTTTCTGAATAAAGGAGAAATGCAGAAGAAGATCAAACAAATCCAACTGTTCAATTTTAGAGTAACTACTGTAAAAATCAGATAGTTCAGGAGAAAAGAAAAATGTAAGGAACAATTTGGCTACACCAATACATACTGGCCTTGCCATGACATTCTTGATATCTCTGACAGTTCCACGTGTTAATGTGTATGAAAGATGCTACTTGTGAACTCGATATGACAGAAGATCTTTGTTATGTGATACTTTTGTATTGTGGTACCAATTGTTCTGGACATAAAGATGTAGTGATGGATTCATGGAAGCAGTTTGATATAACTTCTGAGAAAATAATAGCTCTCAGGAGTAATGGAACTCCCACTATGATTGAAAAGAAAAATGACACAGTTACCTTGCTAAAATAAAAACATAACTGATATCAGAAAAAGGTGCTTCCCATGGTGATATATATATCTTTTCATGCTGCTTTTCCATAAATCACCCTTCTGTGAAGAATATTAGGTTATAGTAAGTGACCTTATTATTATTATACTAGCTCTTACATTGTGTTTTTCATCCATATATCTTAAAGTGCTTTACAAAAGAGGTCAGTATCATTATCCTCATTTTACAGGTGGTGAAACTGAGGCACAGACAGGTTAAGTGACTTGCTCAATCCACAAGTCTACACTGCCTCTCTCCACTAGGTCACACTGGAGAGTGAGCAATGAGTATAGTTAATATATTCTTTTGGGTGGGGTGGTAGCTGGAAATAATAGCTTCTGAGCATAAGACTTGCTCTTGCCCCTTCAAAGGCATATAATAAGGGGATGCATCATCAAAGCAATGACTCATGAGTGTGTTGAGGAAAGGTTATATGGCTTTCACTCATCCAATTATTTTGAGTCATTTCTCCAAGTATAATTCAATTTTCCCTTTCTTAAGAGGAGCTAGAACCACTGTATTCAACCTGTGTCTGAAGGGAGCAGGTAGTTCTGTAACCAGAAAAGTGCAACTTCCCCTCTTTCTCCTCAACCTTGAAAATAAAGAATCACTTCCATGACACACTCAACTCCTCCCACTTATTTGCTTGAGGAGTTAAGAGTCTCAAGGCTGGATCAGCACATGGGCTCCTGGTCACATTTCTTTGCCCTATACACTGAGACATCAGGCTAGATTGATTAATCATTATTTCAACAAAGTCTTAAGAATGACCACAATTTAAAGCCACTGTATCAAGAATATAACAGTAATTCAATGATTTGGTTTTCCATGCTGAAGTCAGATGGCTGTCCAAGGATGGCTTTCTTGAAGGTGGCATCATTTGGCTCCTATATAATTGTGTTTTAAAAAAGCATTTAAATGAGGTAAAACTGAAATTGCAAGCGAGCATGATTTGCATTCTGACCCAAAGTCTTTTCCTGCAGACTCCCTCTGTTCCATAAGAATGCACAGAATGGCAAACACCAAGTTTTCCCACACATATAGAACACCATTCTGCAAAATCCTGATGGGTTGTCTTATCAGTGAATCTTCCTTGAGGTATTGTATTCCATGATGCCACCTTGCTGTGCAACGGCTCAGAGACCAAACCATTCATCATTTGCACTGGTGTCAAGCAGGGCTGTGTCACTGCTCCAACACTCTTCTCCATTTACCTTGCAATGCTCCTGATTCTCATCTGTGACCACCTTTCTGATGGAATAGGGATTGAGTATCATATGGATGGTCAACTCCTGAGTCTCTGACATCTCCAAACAAAATCTAAGATCATGAGAATTGGCATCACTGATCTTCAGTATGCAGGTGATTGGATCATTCTCCCACACACAAAGGCCAACCTGCAAAGTACCCTAAATCTTTTTGCAGATGCCTATCACAGCCTGGGTCTCTCTCTCTCAACATCGGGAAAACCAAGGTACTCTACCAATCCTCACCTGCACAAACTACTCTCTGAACTTCACAAATCACCATCAGCGGAGAACCCCTGGAAAATGTGGACCATTTTCCATACCTTGGCAGCCACCTCTCCCAAACAGCCAATATTGATACAGAAATCAAATACAGGATCCGCTGTGCCAGCGCATCCTCTGGAAGACTATTCAAACAAGTCTCCAATTATAGGGATCTGCAAACAGGTACCAAGATCTTGGCTTACAACGCCGTTGTCATCCCCATCCTTCTCTATGGGTTACCTGGGTAACCTACAGATGACATCTCAAGCAGCTGGAGTGGTTCCAGCCGTGCTGCCTCAGAAGGATTCTCAGGATCAGCTGGGAAGACCGACGCACTAACATCAGCGTTCTTTCTGCAGCCAACACCAGCAAGTCATGAAACACCAACTCCGTTGGGCTGTCCACTGTGTATGTATGGCTGAAATTCACCTCCCAAAGCAAGTACTCTTCTCTCAGTTAAGTCAGGGAAGAAGGGCTCACGGAGGGCAGTGGAAGCACTTCAAAGACATACTGAAAGTACACCTTAAAAAGAGAGCCATCAACCCAACAAATTGGGAGGACTTAACATGGAACAGAACACAGTGGCGCCTCACCATAAACGAAACCACAGCTCACTTTGAGGAGAATGGATGTGCTCAGGAGACAGAGAAACAACAAAGGAGGAAAAAAGGGAACAACACTCCAGCCAACAACTATGTCTTCTCCAAGATCACATCTGTCACTTCTGAGGGAAAATCTGCAAGGCACAAATTGGGCTCCTCAGCCACTTAAAAACCAACCAAAGAACCCCCTTGGCAGACATTATCCTCACATCGAGGGATAGCCGAAAAAGATTACTTTAAAAATGAGAAACAGGCCCATGTTTTCAAGTAATCAAAGAGAATGTTACTTCCTAGGGGGAAAACTTTTTGCCATGATGAAAGTGAATGAATGAAAGAGAGGCATTCAAGAGTATAAATTCCTCCAGACCTCCCCATGGAGTTTGTGGAGATAAAAAGCTAAGAAGACAGTAAAGACAACTGAAAGTCAAATAGGCAGAAGTTATTTAAAAATAATGGATTAGAGAATAAAGTCTGGGAGAAGAGTATTATATCAGAACAGCACAACTCAGGTGAGATGTAAAGCTGAAGGCCAATTGCCTACAACCACAAAACAAGGATAATTATGACATGCATGCCCCATATGGCTCACTGTGATTATACTATTATAGAAAGAGAAAAGGACATAAACATTCATATCAAAGGGTTAGATTGTACCTAGCCTTGTACAGCTGCACAGAAAAATTGGGAGTTGGGATTGTGGGGGAGGGAGAGGAGGGCACATAAATGTGTTCCTGAACAGAGACCTGGCATAAGTGCAGTCCTTTCATTGTAGGTGCAAAAGGGATAGGGCACGTTAGCATTGACAGCAGCCCTAGAAACACCATACAGGATGGGGAAGGGCAATTGCAGAACCATAAGTCCATCCAATAGAGCTGGATCAGAGTGAGAGAAAGTTCCCACTGCAATCTATTAAAAGATGTAGCCGATATTACCTTTGCATAGCTTATGGAGACCTCATGCCTGCCTCATCATATTCTCTTCATCCCCAAGGTGGGAAATGGGATAAAAATACAATCTAGTCCATTGCTTGTATTCTGGAACTAAGGTGTCACCTTAAATTCATGGTGAAAATATAAAATAAATGTAGCCATGACATTTCAACCATGAAACTTCTCTCAGATATGATTTCTAAAGTTAACAGTGAAGCATGTATTCTAATATCTAAGTTTAAGATATTATGCTTGTGCTGTTCTATAACTGCATGGCTAGATTCACTATATGTCAATCTGATGGCTCAAGTTTACAGAGCCACGATCTAGTAAGATTTCCTCTATGCTGTAAGTGGTCAGAAAAGTAACTTTACCTTCCTAACTCATTTATGGATATACCATTGCTTTCCTCAGCTTTCACAAATAAAACAAGTGTAATTGAGCTATAATATAACCCTGGAAGGACTGCACTGCTATGTCTGCCACCAATCCTGACCTCTCAGAAATTGCCTCATACATGAAATAAATCATTTATCACAAAATCGAATGAATGCCTTTAGTATGTCACAGTTTCATAAAACTGTCCTAGCCTATGCCATGCAGGATTGTCTTGTGATTAAGGCACTGGAGTAGGACTTGGGAGACCTGGATTGTATTCCTGACTCTACCACAAATTTCCAGTGTGACCTTAGGAAAACCAATTAATCTTGCTGCCTTAGTTTCTCCATCTGTAAAAACAGAAATAACACTTCCCTACTGCACATGAATGATACGAAGACACAATTTATTAAAGCAATTGAGGTGCCCAATTACTACAGTGATGAGCACCATAAAAAAAGACTATAAATAAACTAAAAGTATAACTCAACAGCAGAAATATTCCTTCTTTTGACTATATATCTAAACGCAATCAGGACCAGTCTTTATATTTCCTTTCACCTTACTTTTCTATACCAACATCCATGTATAATACTTTGGAAAGACCTACAGCTCACAAGCCCCTTTGGCCAAAAAAGAACTAGTATGACTGGTTCACAGGTCAGAAGCAATTTGATAAACAGTGGTTAAAGGAACACTGCAAAGGCAGCTTCCGTCTTCTGAATGAGTGTTTTTCACCTCTCCTACTTCAGATATTTTTCAAACTTGCTCTTTTGTGAATATCAGCGAAGTGCTCCCCTGAGCTGGGTTTGTCTGTTTTTGGACTGCATATTGAGTTATATAATTGACGGAACTGAAGCACAGACAGATTACGGTTATACGAATAAGAAAAGTACTAAAAGTGTGTCCTGAATGTTTTCCAAAAATTACTCACAAGTTTTAGGTGTTATTTTTGTAGTAAAGTTGGGGGTGAGAATGTGGGAATATAAGAGAAAATGCCTTTAAATACATTTTAAAACATTTTTTTCTAAATTATATTGTGGTCCTTTCAGTTTACACTTCATCTGCATTTTCAGCAAACATGAGATTATTGAAAATGTCCTTTCAGTCTCATAGCACATTGAATGGATCAATATAATTTACATTAAGTATGTTACATTGCTGACACAGCAGTAACAGAAAAATTTGGATTGATTTTCACAGGATTAGAAGTGAAAAAGTGAATTTTCAGTGCATTCAGTCTGTCTACCCATCTAAGAAATATTTCAGATTAATCACTTCTTTCCACACCATATTGCTTTCCCCCATAGAAAAACATAATTTTCTGCTCATTGTACTATAAAGAAACATGAGAATCTTCAGGACAAATTTGTGACACACAGGGCCGGCCCACAACATTTTGGCACCTGAAGTGGGGAGCTCAAATGACGCCCCCATGTCCCCTCACTTGGGCCAAAACTTTGAAAGGTCTCAATTCTGCCTTCTTCCTGTTCTACTCCTCTCATGGTACTGCTCTGCTACCTACCCCAATAAAGGAGAACTAACAACTTAAAATGCCTTGTTCAAAAATTTTAAGTAACACTTCACTTTCAAATGCCTGAACAGCAAATGTAACTTTTCTTGTCTGCATAGTAAACACTGGCATTTTTATCTGTTTGAATAATCAAAGTGGTGCTTTCCATGCCTTCTTGGTTGCAAAGATTTGATCTGCTTCCTGAAGGTCCACAGTCTGGGCCAGATCATGCTCTATTGAGATGGTTGCAAGGCCAACCAGCCTCTTCTGTGTCATTGTGGAGTGTAGATGTGTTTTTATTAACTTCAGCTTGGAGAAACTACGTTCTTCACTGGCAACTGTTACAGGAAGTGTTAGAAGTATGTGCAGAGCAACAAAAGCATTTGGAAAGAGGGTGGTCATCTTATTTGTGCACATATATTCCAGAACAGCCTTTGGAGTTGATCCTGCTGAAATGTATCTTGAAAGGGTTTTCAGTTCATCACCTAAATCACTCGCATCAATATCTCTAGTACTCTCTATTGCTGGTGTAGGTCTTCTTCAGGTATAGTGAGGAGTTTTGGAATATCATACAACATCCCAAATATATGCTGTGTTCCTTGAGCTGCATGAAACGTTCTTCAACTGACTGTATTGCACAATCTAGCACCTGGTTAAAGAATTCAACTTTGAATTGTTGCTTGGGGTCTCTTATTATTATTATCCCGTGCCTCGTGATCAAAATGTCTTCTTCTTCGGTGACTCTTGTATTCTTGAATGGGTGGGAAAATAGCTTTAGAGTGACAGAGGGTTCTGTGGCACCTTTAAGACTAACAGAAGTATTGGGAGCATAAGCTTTCGTGGGTAAGAACCTCACTTCTTCAGATGCAAGTAATGGAAATCTCCAGAGGCAGGTATAAATCAGTATGGAGATAACGAGGTTAGTTCAATCAGGGAGGGTGAGGTGCTCTGCTAGCAGTTGAGGTGTGAACACCAACGGAGGAGAAACTGCTTCTGTAGTTGGATAGCCATTCACAGTCTTTGTTTAATCCTGATCTGATGGTGTCAAATTTGCAAATGAACTGGAGCTCAGCAGTTTCTCTTTGGAGTCTGGTCCTGAAGTTTTTTTGCTGTAAGATGGCTACCTTTACATCTGCTATTGTGTGGCCAGGGAGGTTGAAGTGTTCTCCTACAGGTTTTTGTATATTGCCATTCCTGATATCTGACTTGTGTCCATTTATCCTCTTGCGTAGTGACTGTCCAGTTTGGCCAATGTACATAGCAGAGGGGCATTGCTGGCATATGATGGCATATATAACATTGGTGGACGTGCAGGTGAATGAGCCGGTGATGTTGTAGCTGATCTGGTTAGGTCCAGTGATGGTGTTGCTGGTGTAGATATGTGGGCAGAGTTGGCATCGAGGTTTGTTGCATGGGTAGGTTCCTGAGTTAGAGTTGTTATGGTGCGGTGCATGGTTGCTGCTGAGAATATACTTAAGGTTGGCAGGTTGTCTGTGGGCGAGGACTGGCCTGCCTCCCAAGAACTGTGAAAGTGAGGATCATTGTCCAGGATGAGCTGTAGATCACTGATGATGCGTTGGAGAGGTTTAAGCTGAGGACTGTAGGTGATGGCCAGTGGAGTTCTGTTGGTTTCTCTTTTGGGCCTGTCTTGTAGCAGCAGGCTTCTGGGTACACATCTGGCTCTGTTGATTTGTTTCTTTATTTCCTTGTGTGGGTATCGTAGTTTTGAGAATGCTTGGTGAAGATCTTGTAGGTGTTGGTCTCTGTCTGAGGGGTTGGAGCAGATGCGATTGTACCTCAGTGCTTGGCTGTAGACAATGGATCGTCTGGTGTGACCCGGGGTGGAAGCTGGAGGCATGAAGGTAGGCGTAGCGGTCGGTGGGTTTTCGGTATAGGGTGGTGTTAATGTGGCCATCATTTATTTGTACGGTGGTGTCTAGGAAGTGGACCTCCCGTGTAGATTGGTCCAGGCTGAGGTTGATGGTGGGATGGAAGCCGTTGAAATTTATTTCAAACAGTATGTCATGCCACAATACTAAGCCACACAGAAATCTGAAGTTATGTATGTTTCTGGTGATTCCCTTTCCCTCTGCCACTGTTCTCCCATGAACAGTTCCTGTCATAGCATTATCCTCCATAATGGCAACTATGGCATCATCTATCTTCCCAATTTGGTGTTTGGTAGGCTTTATCACCTCCACTCCACTTTCCCATCATGTGGCACTCAGTGATTTCAGTGTCAGAGAGGATGTTCCCAGATGTTGCTTCAAAATTTGCCATTGATGATTTGATGCAGAGAAAAAATACATTGATGCTTTGAATTACTTAAAAAAATTCAGCAGCCTCACTAGAAGCTGATGCTGCATCACTGACCACCAAGTTCAATGAATGAGAACTGCATGGGACAATAAAAGCTCGAGGGTTTAACTCTTGGAGCCGTGTCTGCACTCCTCTGTTCTTTCCTCTCATGTTGGCACCATTATCGTAGCTCTGACCGCTCTCACGTCAGCTATCACAATTCCCGTATCTTCCAGCTTTTTAAGAAGCACATTTGTCATACCAGCTCCTGTAGTATCATCAATGTCAATAAATTCTAGAAAATGCTCTCTGACAGTCACCATTGCAGGGACAGTTTCACTAGGTTCTGTTGTTGTTACAAAATGCACCATTAAAGTCATTTGTTCCATATGGCTGATGTCAGGTGTGCAGTCCAGAATAACAGAGTAATATCTTGCTGACTTCAGATCTGCCACAATCTTCTGTTTGACTTTTGTTGCCAGTAACTGTATGATCTCATTTTGAATTGTTTTTCCAAGGTAGTGGTGTGTGTACATTTCTTGGGTGGTGATTCTTCTTAGATACTCCTGGAGTACAGCATCAAGCTCAGCCATCAGCTCCACAATTTTAAGCAAGTTTCCATTGTTTGGCACATACAGCTGATCTGAAGTGCCACATAGTGCTAGGTTTTGGGTAGCAAGCATTCCCACAATGGCAATGAGCCTTTTTCAGAACATTTTGTCAGTAGAGAGACTCTGTTGCAATCTTCTCTTGCTGCTGATCATCTAGGGTAGCCTTTAACCTTAGTCTCATCTCAAGCTCTTTCCACCTATGGAATGGTCTCTGGTGATTTGCTGCCTTCTCATGGCATGCCAGATTTCTAGCCAGATTTTTCCAGTCCTTCGTTCCTGTAGAGCCCAATGTGGCTGGAACATTAGACTGGAAGAGTTTGCAACAAAAACAGTATTCAGCATTCTGGGTTTTTGAGTACATAAGCCATGGCCTCTCCACTTCGTCACCATTGGGGATTTCATGCCAGCAATGTGTTGGATGGAAACTTCTATTTTCATTGTCTTTGGGGAACATGAAGTTTTTCACTTGCTGTGGCCCATGCAGTACAAGGAAGTCCCTCAGGCTACTGCTTAAGTGGGTCCACAGTCCTAGATCATCTAGACTTAAGGAACTGAACTCAGCAGCAGCTGTTTCTTGCATCTCGACCACACTCTTCTTTGATCTACACTTTTCTTCAGGAATGTGCATGGTTACATCCATTTGAGATGGAGATATGGATGCTGCAGTAGCTGCCAGGTCACCTGCACTCTGACTAACTGGAAGATTAGGCATCTCCTCACCACTCACATCCTCACTGGGGCCGGAAGGCTCACCGTGAACATTTGTGTCTATGTATCTCAAGAGAGCTCCTTCCTGCTTAGATAGAAAAGCTTCCTTTGCATTTTTTCTTTTTCTGAATGCTGCCCCAGAGGGGCATTTTTTTCTTTCACTCTTGACTGCTGTTCTGTGCCAGCTATAGTGGCTCTCAACACTCAATTGAAGGGGACAAATAAGCAGGCTGGTTGCAGGGCCTGAGTGAGGGAAGATATCAGCATCTTAAGGGCCTAACTGGCTCCTACTACTTCAGTTGACTGCCTGTTCTCCTCAAGTGGGTTCAGGGAAGCAGCAGGAAACAGGAAGCTCCCTGAGAACCTGGTGTTAATCAGTACAGGCTCCTAGGGGTGCTAGAGAGGTACATAAGAGGCCCCTCCTCCTCTCTCTCACTGCAGCTCCTGCTGCTTTCTGTTATTCCCTCTCACCTTTTCTCCTGCCTGCCTGTTATGTCTCTTGTGCCCGCCTTCCTCCAGCACAGCACTCCACCATCTGTGTGCATCTAGAGCAGAGAGAATACATAAGCACCACTAGCAGACACAATTTTCTACACTCTGGGTCCTAGTGGCCCCCACCACCACAGTCTGGCACCCTGGTGACATAGTGTAACTACACGAAAGAGAAGCTGCTAAAACCCACAAAGGCATGACATCTACCATGACTGGATAAAGTAAACAAATCATGTTTTTTAAAAACAGGTCTTTTAAAAACAACCAGACCAAAAAAACCAACCAACCAACATGACCAACCACTGCCAGATTCTTCAGCACTACCACAGGAGTTTTCCAATATACTTCTAAAGGCAGAGAAAAGTCCTGCAATGCTAGAAACTCTACCAACAGTCTCCACTTACCATTGCTTTGATTTTCTGTTTATTGTAATTAACTGATAACATTTGTTCACTTTCAAAATATTGGTAGAATTACAATATTTCCTGAGGCAGAGGAAATGAGATTTCCAAGGCAAACTGCTGGCAACTTAAGATAACTAGGCTGGTGGCACTGACATACATACTGAATTACGAGAGACTAGAAGTGTACAGAATTAAACAGACAGAATGCAAGTAGTCCATGAACACTCTCACCCACTGCTTCATGGGGAATATGGACAAGAAGAGAGACTTTTAAAAGGTGTCATGTAGAACAATGAAGCCCCATATAATTCAAAAAATACAAAGCATACATAAAGACTACCTTTCAAGAAATAACTATTGCTAAAGGTATACTTGCAAGTAGCAGCATGTAAACTCTTTGTGACAGGGAATGCCTTTTTGTTCTGTTTGTACAGCACCTAGCACAATGGTGCCTTGGTCCATGACTGGGACTCCTAAGTGCTATGATAACACCAATAAATAACTACAACCATTTCCCAGACAAACCTTGAACTTGATGATGAGAACGAGACCTTGATGTGAAGCATCATGTGATTCCAGAGAGGGTTTTTAAGGAAGATTTTCAATGCCAAAGTATGTGTGAAATAGAGACTCTGTGAAAACCATAATCTTGGGAGTTTTGGTAGAAAGAAAGCAGAGAAGAGTAGTTTTAAGAGGACAGATCATTCAGAGTTTAAGATGCTAGCCTGGTACTCAGGAGAACCAAGGATCAGTTCCCTGCTCTGCCTCAGATTTCTGCTGTGACCTTGGACAGCCACAGTCTCTCTAGGTATATGCTGTAATGAAACATTGCAGCTGGCCCGTGTCAGTTGACTCAGGCTCATGGGGCTCAGGCTGTGTGGCTAAAAAACTGTATTATAAATGTTTGGGCTCAGCCTTGGGTCCCAGAGTCCAGGCTCCAGCGCAAGCCTGAATGTTTACATTGCAATTTTATAGCCCTGCAGCCTGAGCCCAAGTCAGCTGACATGGGCCATCTGTGGGTATTTTGTTACAGTGTAGACATACTCTCTGTGCCTCAATTCCCTAGCCAAAAAATTGAGCTAACTGTACTTCCCTGTCTGAGGTGCTCAGTTACTATGGTATTGGGGCTATCTGAGTAACAGATTAATAGTTGATATGGGGTGGGTGAATCTGCAGTGTGAAGGGCAACAGAAGTAAACATGCAGAACTACTATATATATAGAGAGAGAGACAATCTTGCATGCTTCATATCAAGGGTGAGATTAATTCCTGAGAGTGTGATGTTGTTAGCTTTGAAACAATCTGGTTTCCCCAATAACAGACAGGTATATTGAACAAATTAAAGCCATAGGTGTCAGAATGGTATTAAGAGAAAACACAGAGCCTATTTTGCATCATTGAGTAGCATTTACTCTTGCGAGTAGTCCCAGCGAAGACTGCAGAATTGGTACCATAGAAGGCAATTCAGAATGTGAAAGCAGGTGAAACCTCTTTATTCTCTGCTTCAACCTACGTATCAAGAAAAATCAAGAAATGTCTAGATCTTCTATAAGAGGGGGGGGGAAAAGAAGGCATTGCCAGAAAATGAAACCGGTGTAAAGCTTTTTGATCATTAGATGGATTTCACTAGCTGCCTGATGTGTTCTGTAAGGATGTCTTTCAGTATTCCAATGACCAACAAGGTGACACTGGAATGTCAACAATGTCCCTAGCAGCTGTATAGTCTGGAACTGTGACCCAAGCAGGACATGTGGCAATGCATATTATTAAATGATGGTGTTTCCACTTGACAATTCTTAACAGATTTTTAAACATATATTGTCATTCTGTGGTTATGATTAGCTAAAGTGATAATTATTGCCATGAGTCAAATATGATAGGTCAGTTTCTCCTGCAAATATTGTCATCATAGCACATTTCTACCACAAACGCATTTGTGTTTCATCTGCAAAGGATTTTGCAAACATTAACAATCTAACTCTCACAATGGCCCTGAGATCCATAGAATATAGACACCAGGATATTTTTATTTCTGAAGCCTGAAAAAATGTTAGAATTAAGCAACATGTGCAAATACATACACTATGATCCTGCAATCCTTTAGGCAGATGAAACATTAATTGAAATTAAAAGGAGTTTGTTTAAGGACTGCAGGGTTGGGCCAATGCAGGATTAGGCTGACAGCATATATAAATACAGAACTCAGTTCCCTCTACACTCTCCCTCAAAACTACTTCAAGTATTCAAGAGAAATTTCTTGCTGGAACAAGACTGAAAACAGAATAATTTTACACAAAGAAATATACTTTGCCAGCATCTCCTTTTGTGTTGCTGATTCCTGAAGATATTTCTGTTAGCAGGTGAAGCAGATACTGCAGGAGAAAGGTCTTATCAGCTTAATTCTGTAATGAAGTTATAATCCTGTATTTATGACCTCACAGGGTTTTGCTCTGATAATGCCAACTTTAGTATCACAAATTGAGCATTCTGAATTCAACAAAGACTGAAGCAGAGGGAGAACACAGTAAGTGAGAGATGGCCTTCTTTTCAACAAAAATGTTAAGCAAGCAAGAAAAAAATATGAAATGCATGTGAAAGGTGAATGGTTTTTGGCTTTGGAGTCATACTATTTGGAAACTTCTCAAGTAACAAAGGGATACTGTATTTAACTGGTTTCAGAGTAGAGCTTTATATAATTCGCAATCATTTAAAAGGGGGGAAATTAACAAATAAACACTAGAGGGAGCTGCTGTTCTATTTAAGCAGCTTCTTGGCTTTACTGTTTTCAGCATAAATTGTTATGCATTGAAGTGTGACAAGTATGAGCACACAGCTCAACTGTCTAATACTGAAATAATGGAACAATACTCAAAAACAATATCAGGGAGCAAGGACCAAAATCAAGAATTCTGCACCGGGAGTGAATAATACATTTTACAACCACACACTGTTTAATAACCCCTTTAAAAATACTCAAAAGGGAAAACAGAATATCATCTGGGGGAGATAAGATGACAAAAATCTTCTTTTATAACCAATTAATAGAAATTCTCATTGACTTCAATGGAGGCTAGATTTACCCCAGAGAATACATGAAGCAAAAAAAGAAAGACACCTGAAAGAGGATGAGCAGAAAATGTCTCTTTATTGAATACTCCAGCTAAAAATGTAATGATTTGCCTTTCTGGTATTGACATAGTTCTTAATCAAGACTGTATAGTAGGTTGTAAGGGATATGAACTCACTACAAATATAGATGTTAGAAAAATAACAACACAGAATTTAGGTGTTGAACAAATCAGTGAGCCACATATAAGACAGCTAGGAGTCATCAGGCTAGATTCACAAGAGGGTGTAAAGAGAGTATAAACTGGCATAATTTACACCTTCTTCTGGCTCATCAGATATACAAATAACACTCATTTAGACTGTCTAACACTCACATCGCTTACCAGTGTACAATTTATAGTCTGTATACATCACTTGAATTTGGTCCCACTAGCCTATTACCCGGTACTACTTTACGAGTGTCTTCTACACCAACGCCCCTAAAGATTTTATCGAGTCTAGTCTTCAGTGTTGCTGGCTCAGAACTCTCCTTATTGAAGTTTTTGCCCTTTTAACATTTTAACAGTTGAAAATGTTTTCTTACTACCAAATTTAAATGCTCCTATATTAATTTCATATACCCAATCTGTGTTTTAGCCTCTTTGAATACTCACTTTTATCTTATTCTTTCTGAAGTACTTATGGGTGGTGATCTTATATCTCTGTTCTCATTTTTCCTGTAGAGTCCAGGCTTTACATGCTCAGCTCCCTTAAGCACTTCATAAATCATAGCTGCTAATCTTCTGATAGCAAACCTATGGATATGTATGCTAACTGTGCTGTGCCCTGGACTGTGCAGAGACAAGGCCAAAGGTAGGGGCAGCCAGTGTGTCCATGTGAATGAAGCAGTTACCTCCATTTAATGTCCAGCATAGGAAGGGCCAATGGAAGAGCAAAATAGCAGACTGAGATAGACTGAATGGGAAGAGAAATGACAGAAGAAAAGGGAAGGAGCGACAGACTAGAAAAGAAAGAAGGAATTAAAAAAGCACCCTATAGCCTTGTCTATTCACAAAAGTAGTACCTCTTTAGATATTTTAGTACAATCTCTAATGTGGACTTAATTGTACCAGTATAGTTAAAGTGGTACAATCATCTTATTGTGGATGCAGTTATATTGGTGTACAAGTGTTTATACTGATACTGTTATTCCCATATGGAAGGGGAATAAACTATACCAGTACAACTAAGTCCACATTAGAGATTGTACTATGATAACTAGATATGTAAAACATGATAACCCTACCTAACATGTTATACAGATACAAAAAACGTGGACAGACAAGGCCTAAGATTGACACCTGTTATCTTGATTTTTAAACAGATCATGTTTGGCATTTGTGTTCAACAAGGTTCTACATCACTGCTTTATCGTTCCATTATCCTTGTTTGGATTCCCTCCAGTGTACGATGTCTCTATCACAAGGAACCACAAACTGTACACAGGACTCCAAGTGAGGCTTCAGTATGGCTGTTTGAAGATGAATTAATATCTGCTTACTTTTATACACAATGAATGAACACCACCATCTGTTTTTTCTTTCTGAAAATATTTTGTTAGAAAAAATTAAAGAAATTGGCAGTGCCAGAATGTGCGATCTTTTGTTTCTTCTTAGATAAGTGCAGGAACCATCTATTCCAATTTACTCACCTACCACTGACAGCTTCCCTTCACTATGTCCAGCAACATCATTTCTAGAAAGAAGGATTCTGAAATATGGATTGATGGATATCACTTATTCCAGTGAAGGCTGAAAACTGTCAAAATGTGATTTGAAACTGGGAATATTACTAATGTTCAACCAGCACAAAAATTTGATGATAACAACAACACTTTTGTTTAATCCTAACCATTAGTATAGACCAGGGATTCTCAAACTATGGCTCAGATGTAAACTTTTGTTCACAGAGTCCTTCCTGATGAGTCACAGAATGGAACATTATGAAAACTGTGCAGTAGGGCAAGAGGCAGTCGTCCAATGGTGGATTTATATTTTATAGAGTGATCCACAGAGTGAAACAGTTGAAGAACTGCTTGCAGACAGTGAGTTTCACAAGACAAATACACTTTAAGAAAAGAACCTTTCAACTCGTTGACTATAAGTTTACCTTATTAAGAACTACACACCTAGCTCTTAACACTTTTCATGCATTTGTGTGTGATGGCATTTTTACAATATAGTAAATAGTATATAATGTCACAACTCTTATCAAATCTTATTCTCTCAAAGATCACATTCGTTACTGCCCAGAGAAGCCCTGAAGCAAGCCAAATCCAAGCCTGAGCTCAAATTCCAAATAATGTATCTTTATTAAGACCCAAACTCTCAGATGTGAGCTAAAACCTTTAGTGCTGCATATTATAAACCCTTTCATATAGTTTTGTATTTCTTAATCTTTTTAATTCTTCTGTAAACTCATTTGATCTACAGTTGAGTGCTCAATCCAGTATTGGGTATAATCCTCTACACCATTCAGTTGGCAAGCTCATCACACAGTCCTTCATCTTTCAAATTATCCCTCTGAGAAAGAAATGATCAGATCTTAAATACAGCATCATACATTTGGTAAACTGAATGAATGCACAATATCCATAGTTAGCATTTTCAGCCAGCCCCTCTCTGAACTGTTAGACAGCAGTTTGGGATCTTGTTTTTTCCCTACTGCACTGAGCTTTGTAGCCTCTCTTATTTGAGATCCAATTCTTTACCTTTGTTCTATCGAAAGATTGGAAGTTGTAACTGCCTGATATTGCAGAGAGAACAAAGATCCATTGTGTTCATTTAAAGCTATCCTCAGGTAAGCTGCTACAAAAATGCTAACAAAGTATACAGCAGTTCTTGACTGAAGTGAGAATTTCCCATTTTCCTTGCTGGTTACTCACCGGAGGTCCTGGTGATCCTGGTTTACCAGGGAGTCCCGGTTTACCTCGCCTTCCCTGGAAACAACAACAACAAAACCCAGACATTCATAAATATTACATCTGAGGATTGATTTGGAATAAAATAATCTGTAAAAGCAAGATTGTACTGTTTATTAACAAAAAGATCAAAAGCTATCCAAAGTGGAAATACTTTTTACCATTTATTGCAGCATCGATAAGAACTTATTGCCTTAGAAAAGTTCTTAATAACTATGGGAAATAATGTATTTGCATCACAATAATTTTTACTGGCACATTTTTCCAGCTAGGTTTCAAGAGTGAAAGCATATTGATAGGGAAGTAACATATAACAAACCCATCATCTTGACAATGTCCAAATAAATTACATTTTATTTGATCGTTCAATGGTCTGGGATGTAAAACTATAATGCAGCTGTCACCATAAACAATATAATAATTGTACAGGTTGAACATAACCAATTTAACATATACCCAGCACCCTATTTCTCAAAGCTGATTTTCAGCTGTGTCACTAGTGAACTGAAATATGTGTGTCTTACTTATTGATCTCCATTACTTAAGTCATTTGTCACCTACTCAGATTCACAAACAGCTAAACCTCAATTTCAAGAGCTAAGCAGTTATACAGGAATCCAAGACCGGAAGAGAGTGGACTAAAATCTTTGACCAGTCATACGTCTACTGGTATCATTTCAAAGTTTATGTATTTCACATATGGTCTTGAATTGTTAGGCTAACACACCATTACTTAGCTTATAATCAAAGGTTTCTTTATGGCTGATTGAGAGGAAAATCTTTGTTGATTTAAGTCAAACTGATAACATTTAATTAGAGCTATTTTTGAGGTTTGATTCCTTGGGGTTTCTTCCCCCATAGTCCTATGTTACTAACAAGCTAATAGTGTTGTGGTTGAAACTGAAATCATGTCAATGACCCATTAAGATTAATCTCACTTTGATGTGTTATTCTAAACTCCTTTAGAACCATTAAGATTTATGCTATGAATGTGGAATGGCAATAGTGTAGATTTTGTATTATTGATCCTTTATATGGAAAGAGTTTAGTTGTGTTTCAAGCATTTTTCTCAGTACACATTTATGAGCTGGAGCCATTGCAGTGTAAGCTGTGAATGAGTATTAAGACCAGTATGAATTTCAATAATATTTATCCATAATATCAAAACTTAACAGTGAATTTTTTTTCTATTTGCAATAGACACTAGCTAACCTCAATATTTCACCCATTTTTTATACAAAACCCAATTAGTCTATGATATGTTCTTATTATTGGTAACTTTTTATTCTCAAACACAAAGAACCATATGCTGCTTTCTGATATACATCCACCTTTCAGTGACTTCAGCAAGGTTACTGCAGACATAAATGAAGGTAAAAAAAGGCTCAGAATTATTATTTAATTCACAGGAGTTCAAAAACTAAGGCCACCAATGCCTTTCCTTGCATTCTGTACATACACCAGCAATAATTTAGCCAAATGTTGCCTCAAAATCAATGGGGATGCATAGGAGAAATTGAGGAAGAAGTTAACCAAACAGAAGTTTTTTAGAGTGCATGCATTCCTGTCTCTTACAAAGGCGATGTCGATTTTTGGAGGGTGAGGAGTGAGAAGGGATACAGCACTTGATTTGCAAAAATGCTCCCTGTTTATGCAGTTACTACCTCTGTGTATAAAACATGCATTTCTGCCTGTAAATGACAATCACACAAATGCCTAACTAAGGCCTGATCCAAGTCAATGGGTGTATTTCTACTAACTTCAATAGACAGAGGGCAGGCTCTGAGTGAGCAAATGCAGTAATTCTGTTTTTGACAAACAGGCTAAAAATGAAATAACTTACAAGCTTAAATCTTGATTGTAAAATTTAAATTTGTAGTATTTTTTAGACACAATAACTGCTGACAACTAATGTCAAGTTGCTATGGCAAAAATACACACATTTGTGGCTATAAAACCCACTTTTGCCCCTGGATACGGTGTAAATATACATGCAAAAAGGTAGAAGTTAACAACTTCCAATTTATTTGCAAGTACCTGATTTAGCCAGAAAATATTTTATTTGTGCATGCCATTTTGCATGTGTACATACAAATGTGTTTTTTTGCAGGAGCAAAATAGGAACATTATTCCAAAAACGTTCAAAAATTTTCAAAATGAAAATCCTTATAGACTCTGAATGAGTGTCACAAATTGACATTGCTAGAATATCACATAACTGAATAGATTATTTAAATACATGATAAATGATATATAGAGATGGGCCTGAGAAGTAGCATTTGGATTTGGGTCCAGATCTAAAACTTTCCTAAAATTTCAAAAGGTTAAGGACTAGGTTCCAATCTGGTTCCAAATTTCCTGAAAGTTCAGGGGTGTAGAGATCTGTGGTTTTGTTTGGGCTTATCTGTACTTTACAACTGTAAATATAAGCTAATGTTTACCAGCTTTATTTGAAAAACAGTAATCATCTGTATCCCCAAAGAATATAGACAGAAATATGATGGCCTAAATACAAAATAACTATATAATGGATCATCTTTTTAAATAGCTCCTCTGAGTTATTAGGACCAACATACTGTCAACTTCTTTAAGCATGGCCCTGTTCCTGTTTGTATGTATTTAGGGTGTATTGAGGATGACACTTAGAACAGTCTAAACAAAGTATCAAGGAAGTGTTAAAGGAAAGAAGGCAGGGTTTTGATTGACATACACAACTGTGAATGGAGTGTTAATTACATAGGAAAAAACAGAATATTCTGGGAGCTAAATGTTTCTTTTTTTTACATATGAACTGAAATATAATTTATGATGGATGTTGCAAAATTAAAACATGAGCGGGTGGCAAACCTTTTTGAAATCATTTACATGAAAAAATCAGAAAGAGAAACAGTTTTTTTGGTTCTGTTTTTACTTTGCCATTCATTAGTCACTGCCCATTGAGACCAAAAGTATACTTTCTCCTACTCTATATTCTACAATTAGTTTAACAGACAATGGTTTATGTCAAGTGTACAAGAGACTATATGGCTACAAGAACATCTGCAGTACACTCAACGTTAAAGGACTGGAAGGAGATGAAAATAATAATACCAGGGGAAATATTCTAGGAATGCAAAGTTTACATTTGTCAAGTGCTTGTTTCCAAAAATTCATTTTTTTCTATTTCCTTTTATAACTGATTTTTTTTTAATTAGTTTTCTTTACAGAGTTCATAAAAGTGAACACACATGTTCATTAACGTGAAAAATTTTAATCAAATTGGGTTGTTTTTTTTAATAAACAATGTGCAATAAAAACAATGAATTTTATCACTACTCTCAGCTCAGAAGAACTATAAACATAGAGAGCCTTTAAGACATTAAGACCATTAAAAGAAAGCAATAATATTAAGTCACTCATAATGTACGCACACCACTGCTTTACAAAAATACTTTCAGAATTTATTTCTGAAATGAAGAAGTAGCCATTCCTGGGGGCATAAAAATCAGTCTCCCCTGCCTCCCCAACAGATACAAGACTTTTCTTAAAACTGTTATACTGTTATAATTGATCTATAATTGTTGTTTAAATCCTTCTATGACCATCTGAAAGCCTAAGCAAGAAAAAATTGTACTGAATGGAAAATGATTTCAATGTTTGGGGGAAAAGAATAATTATAAAAAGATTATCTTAAATCAATAAAAGAGCTCTTTTTCCAAATAAATTACAAGCTTTCCCCCAGGCCCTGGGGTAAGTCTTTTCCCCAGGATCAGACCAGAAACAGATTGTGACTCAATCATAATCTGCTTCCTAGTCCCTCTTTCATTCCAGAAGGGAGAAGCAAAGACCCCCTTGTGTGCTATCTTGCTTACTGCGTGGGTGGGAGTGCCAAGACCCTATCCACTCCTCACCTACCCACATGGAAGAAGGAATTAGCAGCCATAGGGAAGCTTATCTCCTCTCTGCAGTGCTGGTCACAATGCAGATTGTTGGCACAAGGGAGTAAAAGGTTGCTTTTTGCCCCCTAACTTCCCTGCATGGGGGCACCACACTATATCTGGGCTCACAATAAAAAGTTGCTTAGCACAGCACTCCATATACCCATCGTTATCTAGCAAATGTTACATTTAGAGTGAAATTCACAATTTTCACCGAGTAGTTACATTCACAAGAGTGTTAATAACTGGATTATGGAACTGCTCATATGAGAAATTAAGAAAAATCACCATAAACTTGCTGTTCCTAACTAAAACGAAATATCCAATATTCTGTAAGCTAAATTAGAAGAAAGGAAGGCATGATACTAACTGACTATATACCACTATCCAGATCAATCTCCATTAAATAATATAAAATAATTCACAAAGAATTGTAACTGAAATTTTTGCTGGCATGTTGTTGGTACTGGCACATATTTTTGTTAGTAATCAATGTAGTGAACGTTATCTATGAAGTAACTATGTAAAGTTTACGTCCATACCTCCCTTTATTCATGGAATGCCTTCCCTGGAATTTTTACATTTTGCTTTCTTCTCTTACTGAAGACCCACTTTTGTCGCCAATTAGTCAGCCAACTAGTGATTGGTAGGTCACAGGCAAAAGAAAAAAACACACCAAAAAACCAACCAACCAACATATTATATGCTTCAGAACGCTCAGGTTGTGCACACAGCAAGAGAATGTACCCTTGTGAACTTATTGTACTTGTTCCTCTAGTTTATCAAAGCTGTCAAGTTTTGTCTTAAATCAGAATGTAAACTCTTCAGAGCAGAGATGGTGCGTGTCTTTTCATGTGTTTGTACAGTGCCCAACATGACTAGGGTCCAATTCTGACTGGGGCCGTTAGGCACTACTGCAATACTAATAAATACTAAAAACATTAATCTCAACTGTAGCTCTCTACTGTATCATAATATAATCTATTCAACTTTAAGAACAGAATTCTTCATGAGAAATACAAGTAACGTTAGTGTCTAGAATACGCTGCAGGATTATTAAATATTTTAAGATATAAACAAGTAGCATTATGCAGGGAATCCTACAAGGTTTATGAAAGGGAATTAATAATTTAATGATCCCATACTGAAGTATGAGGGGGAAAATGTACTTGAAACATGTCAGGATGAATTTTCAAGGGAAAGGGCTAATTAGCAGCGTCTTAAAGCATATGTCATCACATTTTGAAAACAAGAACTAGTCCCTATGGAGAGAGTAGGCAGTTGGGTTTTAAAGACTCAACTACTCTAGCTAATATATATGATTAATGAGCAATATGTCAAGTGGCTGACCTAGCTAAAGTAAGACACCTTGAAAAAAAACCTTTGTAAGTATACAATTTTTTAGAAAGAGATTGCTTGTAAGGCCAAATTCAACATATAAGAGGATAAGAATGACCATACTGCATCAGACCAATGGTCCATCTAGCCCAGTATCCTGTCTTTGACAGTGGCCAGTGCCTTATGCTTCTGGCAGTTGGAGCTTTGGGGACACCCAAAGCATGAGGTTGGATCCCTGACCACCTTGCCTTATACCCAATGATGAACCTATTCTCTATGAATTTATCTAATTATTTTTTGAACTCATTTATACCTTTTGCCTTCACATCCCATAGCAATGAGTTTCACAGGTTAACTGAACTGTGTGAAGTAGTACTTTCTTTTGTTTGTTTTAAAAAAAATGTTGCCTATTAATTTCGTTGGGTGACCCCTGGTTCATGAGTTATGTGAAGGGGTAAATAGCATTTCCCTATTCACGTTCTACATACCATTCATGATTTTTAGACTTCTGTCATATCCCCCCTTAGTCATCTCTTTTCTAAAATGCACAATCCCAGTCTTTTTAATCTCTCCTTAAATGGAAGCTGTTCCACCCCCTTAATCATTTTTGTTGCTCTTCTCTGCACCTTTCCAAATTCTAATACATCTTTTTTGAGATGGGGCAACCAAAACTCCATGCAGTATTCAAAGGGTGGACATAACACAGATTTATATAGTGGCATTATATTTTCTATTTTATTATCTAACCCTTTCCTAATGGTTCCTGACATTCTGTTAGCTTTTTTAATTGCTGCACCACAGTGAGCAGATGTTTTCAGAGAACTATCCACGAAGACTCCAAGATCTCTTTCTTGAGTGATATCAGCTAATTTTTCTATGTATAGTTGGGATTATGTTTTCCAATGTGCATCACTTTGCACTTCTCGACACTGAAGTACATCTGCCACTTCGATGCCCAGTCACCCGGTTTTCTAGTTTTCTAGTGGTATTCCAGAAGGATCGGCACTAGGCCCAATGCAATTCAATATTTACATCAGGCCTGTGGGAGAACCACATGGGGGAGGGATCAATGAGCTTCCATAGGACAGAATGTTTGTTCTTTCAATTTGTTTTCTAATACAACTAGAAATTACATTAACAAAACTACTTTAAAAGAATATTCAGGTAGCAAAGTCAAGCATTCAGAAGCTAGGAACTGGCTGAATTAAGGCTGCTTGTGCAACCTAAATTCAGCCCCTTTGCACATATGCATTATTGATACAGTCCTTGTTACACAATTATGTACTATGTATTCTACAGGACTGCTTCCTCATTGAGTGTACAGGAGGGACAGTGAATGAGACAGAGGGTTACAAAAAGAAAACAGATGTTCTTTTCTGTGATGATGGATAAGATTATTACAATGCATATACACCAAGGCGTTGAATGGAGTCTACACAATCAATTTTAATTGTATTTCCTAGTTTTTTTGTATGTGATTTAAATTGTAAGCTCTTCAGGGAAAGGACTGTCTCCTATTAGTGTATGGACAGAACCTAGCATGATGGTACCCCAATTTCAGTTGGAGCCTTCAGGCAAGTTGGGATGCTCATCTTAACCTTTGGAATGTCACCTCTCTGAAGCCTTTCAAATTAACCTCTCTCCCTAACAAACCTTGGTGCCTCCTCATTTCTTGTATCCTTGAAGTCTCCAGAGGAAGGCAGAAAGGCCCGCTCCCTTTTCCAGTGTTTTCAGGATGGGAAAAGATGACAGGCCTGCTCCCCCTTTAGTGTCTTCAGGTGCTTCAATTTTCTCCCCCTGCAAACTTCTCTATTTCTCCTCCCCTTCAGTTCTGAATCATTCCTCTCCTTTTCTCCTCTAAGGCATCTGACCCCATCTTTTAAAGTTTTTGCTTTCAAGTTCTCACTCTCTTTCTCCGTCCATTTGAGATTTTTTCCCTCATCCTCTTTTCCTCATCATGGAGAATCTGTCTCTATTCCATGTCTCTCATGCATGTATATTGTGGCAACATTACTAATCTTTACCTCTGCTCCAGTTTCTCCTCTCAATACTAACTCACATCTCAGAGCAACTGTGCTGACATGCAAAGCAGCAGGAGGGCAAAGGAGGAGTGAAGCAAAGATTGAAGGTAAATGGAGTGGTTGATCCTCCTGCTCTATCAGTAGGCAGGACAGTAGGCCACAGAAGGAGAAAAGATACATGGAGTTCTTACCAACGTACGGTGGAAGAGACAGGTTGCCAAAAATGAGACACATGTTTGATTTCCTGCTTAAAGTTAGAATACTGGAGCTGTTGTCCACTGTAAAACAACTTCAAGTTCTAGAGAGGTCAGTGAAGAAAGGCTTCAAAAGAGAAATACATCTTAAGGAAAAATGTGAAGGAAGAGTTTTGCTTGATACACAAGAATTACCTCTCTCTTACTTGATATCACAACAGAATAATTCCACACCCCAAAAAGCCACTCCATTTACCTTCAAGCAGCCTGCTTGCTCCTCCCAGCTCTGCAGCACCGAGACTCAAAAAGCACCAGCGAGGCCTGCTGCCACTTCGCTCAGGCTGGAATTGAGACCTACCCTATACAATTATTAGAATTATTTTTTATTTATACAACAGTAATGCCCAGAACCCAAACAGAATGGCCCCCCTTGTGCTAGGCACTGTACGAACACACAGGAAGCAACACATGGAAGGTGAGGGAAAGGTATACAATAAAAAATTGTATATTAAAGCTGTAGGGGAACTTGACTCTGTTAGGAAAGCGAAAATTATTATAAAAGTACAGCTCAGAATATAATACATGCCCAACTTGGGACCCCGGAATGACAGTATCTCCTCATTATTATCTGTCCTGATATCCCAAAATAAAATCTGAGTGTAGAGAAAGTCATCCAGTATTGCTTTTCTAAGAGAAACCTCTCCCTACTGTTTTTAGAAATTGTAAGTTACTTAAAAAATATAAACCAGAAAGCAATAATTGTCTGCAGGATTTGAAAAAAGTTCATGGAACTTTTTTATTATTTATTTTTTGTAATTTGTTCTAAAAAATATCCCTGATTATTGAAAATGATATGACAAAGAAAGAAAGAAAATATACTGCTTGTTTTGAGCAAGGAAATCCATTACATGGTCGTTATATTTAAAATTGAGTACAAGTATTAAAGAGGGATAAGGAGGCTAAATTTGGGGAATACAATTAAGTATGTTATGAGTTTTTAGAAAAATGAAGAACTTGTTCTTGCAAAAACACTGTGATGATTTCAGCTTTTTGTTCCTTGGTTTGATTTATTGTCTACTGTATGTCCACACTAGAGGCTTTCTTACAAAACTACATTAGACATGCTTAAATTACATGCTTCTCAAAAATAAATGGAACTGTGCATTTCTTTTCATTTCATAATTAGTAGCATAATTTCTTCAGAATTAGTAATGCTTCGTATCTTCACTTTTTTTACTTCGAGATTTAGTTTCTATGGCAACCTCTGCATACTCAAAGAAATTCATCATGTTCAAATCATCAGGTACCAAAAAATGTAATAAAAGTAGGTAGCTGATACTATATAACAATTTACACACTAAGGCTGGGTAACTTTTTTTTTAGGTGATAAAGTTCTGTTGACTACTAGAAGCACCTCTCTTAGCATGTTGAGTTGGATTTTTTTATAAGCATATTCAATTAGCATCTTTCAGACATTTCATACAATTCTAGAAAATAAATGACAGAAGTTAAAGGATGTGAACCAACATATAAACATGTGAAGATTGTCAATAGCAATAAACATTAAAAACAGTTTGTTTGGGGGAAGATGGTATACTGGCATCATTTGCTTTATACCAATGATAACATGCTTCCCTGGAGTTTAGTATGCAATTTTGGTTGAATAGTTTTCAGAACAAAAATAAATTAAATCAGATAAGTCACTGGTAAGTAAAGAGCTTTGCAAAAAGAAATCCTGTTTTTCAGTGATGAAGATGACAAAGAAAAATAGCAATTAGTGCTGAATACTGCTTATTTCCCCAAAGGCTTTTCTTACCCTTGCTTTAACCCCTTTACAATCTGTTTCTACTGTGCCATTCACCATGGTATCACATGCCTTTTTAGTTGACTTTATGGACTGGAAGGGAATTAAATATATTATATGTATATATAATGAGAGATATCTCCATTATACATTGTACAATGAAAGTGAGGAATAGGATAATGTGGGGTACCGGGGAGAAGAAGAGTGAGAGAGAGGGAGCGAAAGCGAAAGGGAGAGAATGTATGTCTTGGAAAGAAAGTGATAAATGATGGGTATGATATAAATGAGGAGAGAAATTAGTTAATAAACGGTTGAAAGAAAATATGTGAATGAAGGAGCAAATGGAATGAGAAACTAGGCTCATAGGTTTTTAACTTGAATTCTGGCAGTAATTCATTCTTCTCATAGGAAAAACAATTAGAAGAAATACTGGTTAAGATCAGCAAGTTGAACTACAGTGTGTCAAAACTAAATGAAAAAATATAGTAGCCCAGGTTTGTAAAATTGAGTGTAAGTTCACTCAGAAGATTTGCACAACAAAAGGAGCTATTCAGCAAGCATGGTCTGTGCCTCAAGTTTGTAACACAATTGGAAACTTGGCCCCACAGCATGTGCTCTTCTCAGTCCAATTCCTGGAAGGTGCTCACCACCTGAAACTCTTACTGATTTCAATGGCAGGCAATGCTCAGTATCGTTTAGGATTGGACCTCTAAAATCTTTCTGCTCCTTTAGTGATGCCCTCCTATTTTCTTTTTCTACATTTTGCCCTATGCAAAGAACGTTTCCAAAATCTGTATTTCAAACTATTCCCCACACTTCATTCTAATCCCTCCAAAAAAACTCTAATTTCTCCTGTATCACCGAAAGGGAATTTTAAAAATCCACAAAAACATCCACCTAATTTAATAAACCATAAATAGGTGTAAATGCTTTCCTGCAGAACCACATGATATTTCAGTAAGGCATTTCATACGGTTCCACATGGGGAATTATTAGCTAAATTAGAAAAGTTGGGGATCAATATGAAAATTGAATGGTGGATAAGGAACCAGTTAAAGGAGAGACTACAATGGGTCGTACTGAAAGGTGAACTGTCAGGTTAGAGGGACGTTACTAGTGGAGTTCCTCAGGGATCGGTTTTGGGACCAATCTTATTTAATCTTTTTATTACTGACCTTGGCACAAAAAGTGGGAATGTGCTAATAAAGTTTGCGGATGACACAAAGCTGGGAGGTATTGTCAATACAGAGAAGGACTGGGATATCATACAGGAAGATCTGGATGACCTTGTAAACTGGAGTAAAAGTAATAGGATGAAATTTAATAGTGAAAAGTGCAAGGTCATGCATTTAGGGAGTAATCACAAGAATTTTGTTTATAAGTTGGGGACGCATCAGTTGGAAGTAACAGAGAAGAAGAAGGACCTCGGAGTGTTGGTTGATCACAGGATGACTATGAGTCGCCAATTTGATATGGCCGTGAAAAAAGCTAATGCGGTTTTGGGATGCATCAGGTGAGGTATTTCTAGTAGAGATAAGGAGGTATTAGTACCATTATACAAGGCACTGGTGAGACCTCATCTGGAATACTGTGTGCAGTTTTGGTCTCCCATGTTTAAGAAGGATGAATTCAAACTGGAACAGGTACAGAGAAGGGCTACTAGGATGATCCGAGGAACGGAAAACCTGTCTTATGAAGGGAGACTCAAAGAGCTCGGCTTGTTTAACCTAACCAAAAGAAGGCTGAGGGGAAATATGATTGCCCTCTATAAATACATCAGAGGGATAAATACCAGGGAGGGAGAGAAATTATTTAAGATCAGTACCAGTGTGGACACAAGAACAAATGGATATAAACTGGCCATCAGGAAGCTTAGACTTGAAATTAGATGAAGGTTTCTAAACATCAGAGGAGTGAAGTTCTGGAACAGTCTGCCAAGGGGAGTAGTGGAGGCAAAAGACATATCTGGCTTCAAGACTAAGCTTGATAAGTTTATGGAAGGGATAGTATGATGGAATTGCCTAATTTTGGCAATTAATTGATCTTTGACTATTAGCGGTAAATATGCCCAATGGCTTGTGATGGGGTGGGATCTGAGTTACTACAGAGAATTCTTTCCTGGGTGTCTGGCTGATGAGTCTTGCCTACATGCTCAGGGTTTAGCTGATCGCCATATTTGGGGTCAGGAAGGAATTTCCCCCCAGACAGATAGGCAGAGGCCCTGGGTTTTTTTTTTTTTTGCCTTCCTCTGTAGCGTGGGGCATGGGTCACTTGCTGGAGGATTCTCTGCACCTTGAAGTCTTTAAACCATGATTTGAACACTTCAGTGGCTCAGATATAGGTTAGGGCAGGGGTCGGCAATGTTTGGCACGCGGCTCGCCAGGGTAAGCACTCTGGCGGGCCGGGCCAGTTTATTTACCTGCTAACGCAGCAGGTTTGGCCAATCGCGGCACCCACTTGCTAGGGTTCGCCATCCCGGGCCAATGGGGGCGGCGAGAAGTGGCGCGAGAGAGGGATGTGCTGGCCGCGGCTTCCCACCGCCCCCATTGGCCCGGGACGGCGAACCGCGGTGAGTGGGGGCCGCAATCGGCGAACCTGCCACGTCAGCAGGTAAATAAACTGGCCCGGCCCGCCAGGCTGCTTTCCCTGCCGACCCATGGGTTAGGGGTTTGTTACAGGAGTGAGTGGGTGAAATTCTCTGGCCGGGGTTGTGCAGGAGGTCAGACTAGATGATCATAATGGTCCCTTCTGACCTTAAAGTCTATGATTCTATGATACTGTCACTCTCATCCTTCCTCTCCCACCCCTTTTTTGTGTGTTTATGACATCATTTGAAGAGACTCTCTCTATTGTGTTTCTGTGCAATGCCTAGCATACTTTGATAACACAATATTATATATGATATATATGACAATAATAACAATTATTAATTCTAGTTTTGCTGTACTGAGTTACTATTGAGAATTCAGCTATCCTTTTCTTCACAAAACGTGCAGTTTGCATATTTTAAGAACGTATATAAGGGTCAAAAATATGCTTGGGGCACAAATAAAGGACAAAATTGTAGTATGATTTTCTATATGAACATCCACTTCCCACTGACATCAAACAAACACTTATTTCAAAGGTTAGAATTTGATAATGTAATTATTGAAATCATAACTACGGAGCTAATAACGAATGAATGTTGTTGGTAATCTACTTCACTGAAATCAAAGACTGAAACCCTATGAGCTAAATTCTGCTGTTATCCATTTATTTTGTGTATAAACTGAATCATGTATTTGATATTGCTTTCATGGTGAAACTTTTGATATCATCTGAGATTGCAAAGCTCAATTTACCTGAACTATCAACAAATACTGATTCTCTGAGTATGCATATAATTTATTTATGTGCTGAATTCTTCTATAGCTGACTCTGCCACACTGTGCTGAACATTATTTAGCAAGAAGGCACTGAGGCAATGTCCCAGAAAATGTATGAGACAGTTCTTGTAAATTACTTACAGTGGGGTGAGAAACAAAAATTGAGTTCTACACACTTGGATTAATAAACTCTTTCTTGATTGGTGTTGGCTCCTTTCTCCATGCTTCAGTTAGGAGCTCAAATCTTCTGGAAAGATAAAAATAATTTTCCTTTGAAGTTATTCCTCTTTGCTCTACATTGTAGGCAACACTTTTCTCATATCTGTAGGTCTGTTCTGAGTAGAATCCTGGTGCCTTCACTTCTCTCTTCTGTGGATTTTTTTCTTAGTAAACTTTTTGTATAGCCTGTCTGTCTAACGGTACTGCCTTGATATTTATATTAAGTCTCTCAGCTTCTCCTCCAGACACACACAAGTGTATAGGTCAAATTATGTTCTCTATTACATAGGTGCAAATTTGGAGTGGCTATATTAATTTTAATGGAGTTACTCTGGACTTACAAATGTGTAGATAACTTACTTTCCAGACCAGAAGATTCCAATGAGGGGGTGTTGAATGGCCCATAGTGATCCTGGGAGACCCAGCGTACCCCTTACTCCCCGGGCTCATGAAGCCTTACACTGGAATCCTGGACAGCAGCAAGGAGTGCTTCAACAATAGGCTCAGCAGGTGCAGAATGACTATATAATGTGCATTTGTTGGATTAAAAGCTCACTGGCGCTGCCTTTATGGCAGGTTAGACCTAACTAAGGATATTATTCCCATGGTCATAGCAGCCTGCTGTGTGCTGCATAATGTTTGTGAGGTTAAGGGTGAAAAGTTTCCCCTGAGGTGGCGCATGGAGGCAGATCGCCTGGCAGCTAATTCCGAGCAGCCAAACACCAGGGCTACTAGAGGGGCAAAACTGGGGGCTATTTGAATCAGGTTTTGCGGAACCATTTTGATAATGAGCACCGGTAATATGTCTTTCTGTAAAGCATTCTGTCATGCTTTGTTATCTTGCCGCCTTGCATGAAAATGTTGATGATTGCTTCCTGTAGTCTGCAAATCTTCCAATTGCCACTGTGTATTAATTTCAGCAGCAACCACTGTGTGTAGCAGACAAATAAAGATTTATTATCTTTCAGAGAGTTTGTTTTTATTAAATACTAATTAACACATAAAAAGGTGTAAAGGGAGATAACAGTGAAGGGCAGCGTCCTGATGTAGGCTCTCATAGCTGTGTGCAACTCCAGCTATCATTTTGGAAGCTGTCCGAAGGGGTGGAGTGAATGAGGTACTGAGACAGGTCGGGAAGATGCAAGGAATGTGTGGAAGGAGTTTGGGGAGGGCATGACAAGCAGTTCTGTATCAGCTGCAGGGGTCGGGGGGGCAAGCATGCATGTGTTCTGCTTGAAGTGTAATTAGGGACTTCAACATCTCTGTTTTCTCCTGCATCACTTTTATCATCCGTTCCTGGCACATTACAATTTGCTCCTAGGTCTCCTTCTTGTCCTGCCTATTTTATAATTTTCAGTTACAGTCTGTCTTCACGCCTGTTGTTCTTGTTTTTCGGCATCTGAGGACTGGAGCACCTCTTGAAACATGTCCTTCTTGCTCCTCCTCGTTGCTTCCTTATCTGGTGGAGGTGCTCCACCGGTTTGTAGGAGGTTCCCCTGAAGGCCACATCTGCAGAAGCACAGGAAACAATAAACAGAAGCATGATTTTGAGTGCACTCAAAGCATCGGATCATTATAGTAAAATACACCTCTTTTAAAATAGGAACCAGTTTCTCATTGTCTTTTGTCAAGCACACAGCTCAACGAACAACCCAAACATGGTGAGTTCAGGACAGGGCTGGAGGGTCACTCAAGATGGGTCAAAAGGTCTAAGTGGCTTTCTAAGGGGATCACTGCAAGCAACTGGGCAAAATTGTAAATTCTGCCACCATTTTCCATGGGGTCATTGAAGCTGCTATCTCACCCCTCAGAATAAGCAAGGATGTAAGGGTGGACTCCTGCATGTGTGTGGCATCAGACCAGGTCCCTATGCTACATTTCTATGCGCCGCTTTGGTCCCTGCACAAGTGATTGCCGTGGAAAAGTTTCCTACAATGGGGGAAGGAACAAAGCAGCTCTGCCAAGGAACTTTTGCCAGAGAATTGGCAAGTACCTCCAGGAAAATTTCCTAGAGACATCTCTGGAGGATTTCTGTGAAATCTCGGTGTCCATTAACACACTTTTCCACAGGGCCCCTTCTGCGTAGCTGCATAGGGGAATGTGAAGCAGACGGAGATGCAAACACAGCTAGTCGTATACATTTCTATGTCTTAGCCCACTTCTAGAGTATAACAAAGCAAAGGACAGCTCTACCTCGTGTAACCGAGCAGCATCAACGCAAAAAGATCACTTACCAAAGCTTCCCTCTCCTGCATCATGACTTCTGGGACTGGCTTGAATACTCCTGGGTCAAGAAGAGGTCCTGGCTCGCCATGGCACCTGACAACCCTGTTGCCTGTCCCATCTCATCCTCCAGCTTGACTTCCTCATCCACCACTTTGTCCTCCGGGTTGAGTCCGCTGTCTACAGTCCCACTGAAGCATCAGCAGGGCTCTTGGCAGTGGAGGTGGGGTCGCTACCAAGGATGGCGTCCAGCTCCTTGTAGAAGCAGCAGGACTTTGGTGTAGCACCAGAGCCATGGTTTGCTCCCTTGCTTTCTGGTACCAGCCTCAGCTCCTTTAGATTCGCATGACACTGATGCATGTCCTGTTTGTAGCCCTTATCCAAGATGCCACAAGAAATCTGTCCATAGGTATCAAAGTTCCTACAGCTGGAGCAGAGCTGGGACTGCCCAGCCTCTTCTCCTCACAGATCCAACAACTCACATGTATTCCAAGCAGGACAGCGTTTGCTGCATGGAGCCACCATGGTCAGCTGGGAAAATGTGATGTCAGGGCTCCGTGCCAAGCAATCAGGAAATGGCCTTTAAAGGGAGGTGGGGTCAATGCCTGTGTACCTGGGTGCAGAGCAGTGGAATTCAAACCACAGCAATCAGAATGGGCATTGTGGGACATCTCCTGGAGGCCATTTTACAGTCACATAACCAAGCGCAGTGTCTACACTGACACTCTGTCGATATAACTTTGCTGCAAAAAGCTCTACGCATCTTGTCTAGGTGGTTTTATTTTGTTGGAAAAGCAGGAGAGTTTTGTTGGCAGCAGGAGCATTGTAGTGTGTACACCTCCACTGTTTTGTCGACAACAGCTGATTTTTGTCAACAAAACTCTGTAGTGTAGACAAGAACTTATAGTATGGTTCTGAGCTCCAGAGGAAACTCATGAGGAAATAAATAATTCTGTATTAAGTGCAAGGTTTCGATGGTGTGTAATAAATGAAGCACAGGGTCACATAATGAGTGATGAAATAAAAAGAAAATATTGAATAACCACTGCTTTGTCCTTCCTGTGCACAATAATTAAAAAGTGCATCAAAAATCCATATGCAGGAAGAAGATGGAGTAAGGTTGCATGCACAACCTTCATTCCATCATTTTGTAACTCTTGAGCATTTGATTTTGCAATCTTAACATCCTTTTAACATAGTTTTTGTTTGTTTGTCAGTATGTAATACCATATATAGAGGATGTGCAACCTGACTGAAGTCTTCTATGCACTGGTTTTTTTAGCATCCAGGTAGCTATGCTGGTGTAGCTGCATTGGTGCAGACCGCAGATTTGCAACTGCTGATTTATACCAGTACACCATATCTAATACTACATGCACCCACAATGATTCACCCACATTAGTGTAACTATAACAGTGGCTAAAAATCTCAGTGTTGGTAAGGCCTGAGTTATTGTGGCTGTAAAAACCTTAACGTCTGCATTTCCAGATTTTTAATTTATTTAAATTAAGCTACCATGACGATGCGTGATTATTAATTAATTATTATTATACTGGGTGGTGTAGGGCAAGAAAGAATTGCCAGTCACTGTACAATAATATGAAGCGCATGAGAGAGGGTGTAGTCCAAACCTCTGTTGTTGCTGCTGTTTGGCTGGAGACACTTGTCTGCATGGCTGTGATAGTAGGGGAAGAAGCACTTCTGTTTATACTGTATTGTCTGTATACTAAAAAGACCCCAGCTTAATGTTATGTATGAAATATAAGTGGCTAAGGGAAATCTATCTTCTCACTAAATTTCCCTGCTTAACAAAAAGAATACACCTACAATTCATTTTTCTAGCAGTGGCCATAATGTTACAGTCCTAGCCTAAAAGCAGCACCACAAAATAACTACATTTTAAAACTTCAGATAATCACCAATGTCTGCCTTTCACATTATTGGATATAAGGGACAAATAAGTGTTAGTATTCTGGCTGTTTTGCAGACCTGAGACTCCACAGAAAAACATCCTATTTAGAGCATGTAAAAAAAATGGACAAGCAAGGCCTTTTCCATTTCTGACATGTTTAACTGCATAACAGTAAGAGTTAGAACATTCCCACACTCATCACTGTGTACCAGGATCAGGCTTGTGGATAGTTCCACTGAAGTAAATGGGACTGCTTTCCTGAAAAGAAATACCCCTTTGTGTCAAGGTTACAGATCACATCTTTAGCAATCAGCATTATGCCTTTCATGAAAGGTTGTACACAAAGGACCCTGTAGCAGGGTGGTTACCCGCTCCTGCCCTGAGGGGTTTAAAACAGTCCTGGAGGAGGGCTGTGGAGGGGCAAGATGCCTGGGCTGATTGGGAGGAAGCAGGGTCAGCTGGGGCCACGCCCCAATCAGGGCCTAGCTGGCCCTATAAAGGCTTGAGCCAGGGTGCTCAAGGAGGTAGTCTCTCTCTGTGTTCAGAGAGAGAAGGGCCTGGCTGTAGGGTGCTTAACTAAGTACCTAGAGTGGAGCAGGGCTGGGGAAAGGCCAAGGGAGCCGGGGAGCTCTGGCCTAGGAAAGCTGCAGGCCTGGTAAGGCCTGTTAGGTACTGGGTTGCAGGGGACAGCCCATGGGTAGGCAGAGGCAGCAGGTCTGAACCCTTTTGCCTGTGATGAGTGGCTGATACTGCAGTCTGCCCCAGTGAATGGGGGCTAGAGGGAGACTGGGCAGTAGCCAAGACTGAGGTGAAGTGGGGATAGTAGGTGGGGGCTCCCTGGTGAGGGGAGGCCCTAAGACTGAGGGGTTACTGCCAGGGGGCAGCACCCCAGGTAAAAGGGCCCTGGGGTCCAGGGTGGGACACTGGCCTGCAGAGGGTGCTCTGGAGCTGGAACAAGCTAATTCCTGGAAGTCACCAGCAGGAGGCGCTGCTGGGTGAGTCCGCACTCCTCTACAGACCCAATAATATAAGGTATTCGACACCTTGATTCCCATTAACTTCTCTGAAAAATGAGTGCCTCTATGCCCTATAGGACTGGGCCAAAATTAATTCTGAATGAACAAACTTCAGAAAGGCACACTAGTTTTGTTTGCTAAGAAATCTGACTTTGAGATAAATATCTTTTAAAGTTCAGATGTTTATCCAAACTTTGGTCTAGAATTGATTTTCCAATACTTTCCAGTTGGCTCATAAATACTATGAGATCAGCATCTGTCTTTGTATTTTACTACTTCTGCTGGTACAAAAGGAAGTCAAGAAATGCAGAGGCACAAGAAAATGAGTAAAAAGAAAACCCAGTTAACTCAACATTTTAAAATTTCACAAATGGGTCTAGATTCATTTCAAGTCTTGAGCACGTCTTGGTTGCTTCTTATTTCTTCCTAACCATTATCCATTCCTTGTATAGATATTATCCACTATGACATGCACGTATCAAAACTATAATAAAACCTGACCATTGGCCCTAGCTTTGAGCAGTATAATACTTGGCATAAAAATCACGTCCTGACGTATGATGTGTACACTAGGATATCTTCCATTCCTACAACAGAACTGAAAGTTGAGATCAATTTTTATTATTTTTCCAGTTTAAATTACACCAGATGCACTTTACGCAAACTACAATTCTGCATCTGTGCTGCCAGTCATTAAAACATTTAAGATTGAATGAGCTTTAACTGTTAAGCAAACTAAGACAAAACTCAAATTTCAAAGCTCAGTTTGAGGAGACTGCTTCATACTCAGCTGCTATCTTTGTCTTATTTTTATTGGTGCTCAGCAAGAACACATTAACGTCAGTTCACACACTTGCCAGTTGTTCACAAAGTTTACTCACCCTCTGACCTTCTTTCCCTGGTGGACCTGGAGGACCTTCTAGCCCTGGCAAACCCTGAAAATACAAACATTCAAGAATGTAACATTTCAAGATGATCTTGGCTTAATTTGATTCAGCCTGTAACAAACCATACTTGTAACCAAAGGAAACTTAAAATGTTCATTACTGATAGAGATCACCTTATGTTCAGGACTACATTATGTTCACGTGTTTTAAAAAAAAAAGTAACAATTTTTATTGATGATCGTAATACCAGCATAACCATATTGTGCCATATGGATCAGAATAATTATTGGGTTTTGATGCAGTATTGTTTTAAATATAGTTATAAAAGGTTTAACTATGCTTTGTATCTGTACTACCATATATCTTGTAAAGCTAGCATGCCACATACAAATTAGCTGGCTTCATTAAACTAGGGGGTCACACACTCTGTAGCTTGTGTAGGCTGAGCTTACTGCACAGCAGAGGCTCCTTGCATTCCTCCATTCCCCTCCCCCATGAATTACCTGGGTGCCACTTTCCCATCCCACTCTACTTCAGGGACTCCCTGCAACTTCTCTCTGCCAAGAGTTCAGTGTGCCTCCCATTTCCCCTTCTCCCACACTAGGGTCCCCCATTTTTCCCCACATACCAATAGCTCTGATTGTATCCCCATTCCCACTTCCCTCATGCCCTTCATTTGCCCCTTTCCCCTCCATACCAGGGTTCCCCAATCTCCTCTCCACCATGGTGACACATTTTCTCAGGGTGCCCAGGATTCTGAGTCATGGTGGTAACCTGCTCCCTCAAGTAGAGAAGGACTTGCTGGTGCTAAACTGGGTGTCAGCGCCACGATACCCTCAATCTGTTAGCCATTCAAACAATCTCCTCAGGGCTCTGCCAGCCTTTACTTTGCCTTGCAGGATGACACTTGATGTACCCTAGTCTCCAAGCTCCTCTAAAGCATCCCCCTGTAATGTCTGGCTGACTTCATGTTGACTTCACATGTCTGTGTTCTTTATCAGCATTCAGTTCAAACTCAGAGGCCCATTGTGAAACATTAAATGCTTAATTTATATGCCAGTTAGCTAGATGGTCAAACATTCCTGATGTGAGAAAAAAACCTTTCTCTGCAGGTGACTCATACTTGATACAGAGGCTCAGGATATATTGTCAAGATATACACAACTTTTTAAATATCATTAGTACATACTTTCACAATGATAATAATGACCAGTGTGACACCAGCTTTTATCTGCTACCTTACAAGACCTATTTATGGATAAGTACCGTAAAAGCAGTGTCTTAGGTGAAGAGTTTGTCAGGCTTATTAGGAGTTGCTGACACGGAATTGTGAACCTTTTGCCAGCTGCAGGGCCGGCTCTAGGTTTTTTGCTGCCCCAAGCAAAAAAAATTTTGGCTGCCCCCCCCCCCCCACCAGCCCTGGGCGCCCTCTCTCTTCCCCCCCACCCCCAACTGCACCCTCCTGCCGCCCCAGCCCTGGATCACTGGTAACTCGCTCCCAGGGCAGGTAATTCAGCAGGAATTTTGGATGTGCACAGAACACAGACAGGATTGGTTCCCATATGGTTACAGAACTGCAGTAAAGTGGAACAATTTTCAGCTTGTGTGATTGAAGGATATCTGGATGCATATTATAAGACTGTCCTACATAAATGAGGAAAAGTTGAGGTGCCTTTATTATTCTTTTGTTCCATGCTTTGTTTCTATGGGGAATTTGCCAATGCAATATCAGTCTTCCTTTTAAACAAATAAAACTAAAACTAAAAAAAAAAAAAAAAAAAAAGCAATGGCTGTTGAAAATAGCAATTCCAGTCCTAATAACCACTAGGAAGCATTTCTTGCTCAATTTATTCTACTTTTTCTACAGCAAGTTACAGTGGATCAGTATATTTGATTTGGGAGAAATGAAGTAACAGCTGCCCAAATTGAGCTTGAGCACTCCTGAATTTTGAGGGTGTTCAAATCTGGAAGGCAGGTGCTGGATTCCCCTTCTGAATATTAGCTAAATCTGGAAAAGAAAAGTCAATTTCTGCTTCCATGGCTCAGAAGTGTAAATCCTCCTATGTGCCTGCTACTGTATCTAAAGCTGCCCAGTCTAGTAGAGCCTCCCCTCCCTTACTTTTCATTTTAAATTCTAGTGGGATCCACATACCTCCCTTGCTAGGCTTCAGACAGAGAGGTGCACTGTCCATTTAGTCCACCCAATTCTTTCTTTAGGGGAGAGCCCAGGGCTGGGGTGGCAGGAGGTGCAGGTGGGGGCCAGAGCTGGGGCGGCAGGGGGTGCGGGTGGGGGGGGGGGGGGGGGGGGGAGACGAGCCCAGGGCTGGGGTGGCAGGAGATGCGGGTGGGGGGAGAGCCCAGGGCTGGGGCAGCAGGAGGGTGCAGGTGGGGGCCAGAGCTGGGGCAGCAGGGGGTGTGGGCAGGGGAGAGTCCAGGCCTGGGGCAACACGAGGGTGCAGGGGAGTCCAGGGCTGGGGTGGGGGCGCAAAAAACCTAGAGCTGGCTCTGTCCCTACCATTCACAGCAAGCTGCAGCATGAGGTTTCAGTTCCACACTCCTTCCCCATCCCTTTCCTGTTAATTGTGGCCGAGGGAATGCTGGGAAATGTAATTCTTTCCCTGCTCCAGGGCTGGCTCTATAGGCAGGGAGCTAACCAAGGAACTACAGCTCCCAGGGCCCCCTGTTGGTTCTCAGCTCCCATGCTGGATTCTTGCACCCCTGCAAATTTGCCGCCCCAAGCACCTGCTTGCTTTGCTGGTGCCTAGAGCCGGCCCTGGCCAGCTGGCACCAATGGACCTCTGTGTCACACATGAGTTCTGACTGCCCCCCATTCCCAGGTTCCCATTATCTCCCATGTCAGTGTCTGTCAGCTTTTCCTATTCCTCTTTCTACCCCAGGCTAGGGTTTTGTGTACCCTCTTCCTCCACATCAGAGCCACCAGGAACTATGTTGCCTGCCCATTTCCCCCATACCAGTGTCCCTATTCTCCTCCAAAGCTAGGGACTATGAGCACACTGCCATTGCAACCTTATTTGTCTGGGTGAAAAATCATTCAGCATATCAGTATGTTAAACTCTACCAGGAGCATGGGCAGAGATTAGATTGAGTATTGTTATTCTGTAAGGTGTTAATGGGCACAATCAATCAGTTTGACCTACAGATGAATGCAGAGGTGCTTGAAGCTGTGGCTGTGCTAAACCAATGGCAGGGACTCCATGCGTCCCACATTCTACTCTCTCCCAACCTCCTCTTTCAATTTTCCAATTGCTCCCCAAATCAATAGGATTCTGGCCAGTGATGCCTATAACGTTCCCTGAAATATTGGAATTGATTTCATGCAGTGTTCAAAAGTTATCACATTACATACAGACCGACACCTTTGAGTACAGGGTCTTGCAAGCTCACCCAATAAATAGCAATACACCATGTCTCTGAAATCAAGTTTAGGCACTTTACCCTGATCTTATAACTGACTGTGCCCTGGTCGACCCTTGAGCCCACATTCAACCTCACTGTTGAGATCAAAATGAAGGGTTCTGGCTGTGCATAACAAGTCACAGGATTGGAGCCTTAGGTTTTTTATTTATTCAAGATAAACTCCCCTTTTGACTAGTTAAGAAGTAAGTGTTGAATCAAGTCATGTTTTTAGAAAACTATCCATTTCCAGAAAGTGAATTAAAACATGATCTGTAATTCAGGTGATAAAATTGAGAAAAGTAATGAGGTTTAAATTGCTACCTCCCAAACCTTAAAAAGGTGGCATCACTTTATAAAAATGAATTGTATGAATTCAGTTTTAAATAAAAATTAATCTGTTCAAGAGCTTTCCCATTTATATAATTTCTCCACTCTGAATCACAACAGCTGGGAGAACTCCTCAGACTTTATTAATTCACTACATGATATTCTGTCACTTTAATTTAAAATGTTAACAAGTTAATGTTTCAGACACTTTAAAATTGCTGCAAACTATATTCATGCTTCAAACAATTTCTAAATTTTCTATTAATGGTTGATGATGCATAGTTGTTCCCAAAGTCACAAATATAACCGTTAACTTGCTAGAAAATATTTGTGTATGTTAAAGTAAAAAATTTCGTGTGAACCAGAAATCATACAGCACTAACTGTAGTGAAGCTATGTAGTTTAAACACACACATGCATACTCTGTGAATGCCCCTCTACTTCAGAATTCACTCCTCCAGGTTGCTCTACAAATTTGCCCTGCACTGTTAATTTCCCAAGTACAATGCATAGATAGCTCATCTTTTTGAGGATACTATTGCTGGGAATTCAAGAGGTGGAAAGATTTTAGTTTGTGATTTTTTCTCCCCCTCCTGAATAGTGGTTGCACACAGGGGAGCAAGATGTTGCCTTGCTTTGTAATTATTTGATTACGAAATGTATTGTAAATTGATGGCAAGGGTACTTGGAACCTTGGAGAGGCATTTTTTTAAATGTTTGCTTGCAAAATTTAAAATAGATTCCTAAAACTAAAAATTAAGGTACCGTATGCAATGACTTTTCTAATCACTTCAGAAACTGAGTGGTTCATATTATTATGCCCTCATGAGAAAAGGACAGCTTAGAATATGACCTATAGTCTATCCATTAGCAGAAGTAATTCATTAAAATGAAAACACACAAAATATTTATTCATAAAGTAAAAAAATTAACTTTATGAAGGATTTTATGAAAAACATTACCTTCAAAGACTGCTGTTAGCCTTACAGACAAGTACAGTATTTGGTCTTCCTAAACCTTAGCCATTTTTTGTCTGTGCAGCTAACTCTCCACTGCATCCCCAAACTAAAAGAGCGTTGTGACTTGGTCAATAAGAAGGTAAGTTTCTTTAAAAATAAGAAACAACCATAACAAATATGACAGTGTATGAACCTCAGAAACTTATGTATTACATAAAAGGAAGCACTCAGCATTATGTACCTGTACAACAAAGTCTTAATGGAAAAAACATAACCACCTAACTGCACAACACAGTGACAACTAGTTTTGTAGCCAGCATTTTCTGTTCTAAATCTATTCTCATTCTTTTTCTTCTAATTTTAAAATATCACAATTACGGACAAAGAAACCGCTAAGGAGGTTTATATTCAAGGAAAAGGAGGAGTGTTGAGTGTAATCGGAAACTGGAATGGAAGAACTGCTCTGTACAAGGGGCCATTCCCTGCCATTGAAATTTAGGTTTTATTAGGGCCTTCGGGTTTACAAATGAAAACACAATATGTTCCAAAGTACCCAACATCCTAGTTTTAGAAATGTAATAAAATAGCAGCTACTGCTCTTTACTCAATGAGGTATTAGACAAAAATAACTCTACACCTTCAGTCACCTTCCAGAATAACTTTCAAAATGAATGAAAGGGACAATTGTCCAACAGTGAGTCCTCTTCACTACAAAGAAAGTAGAGAAGCACCCATTGCTTAAGTTATTTAAAATTAGACTGGAAACACTGAAGAATCTACCATAGTGGATAATTCTTTAATGAGGTAAACATATACATAAGGACACAAGAGCAAAGTATCCCACTGTGTAGGAAACCTAGGAAATATGGCAAGAGACCACCCTGGCTTAACCAGGAGTTCTTCAATGATCTGAAACTCAAGAGTCCTACAAAATGTGGAAACTAGGCCAAATTATAAAGGATGAATATGAACAAATAACACAAGTATGAAGGGACAAAATCAGAAAGGCCAAGGCACAAAATGAGCTTAAACTAGCAAGAGACATAAAGGGTAACAAGAAAACAATACACAAATACATTAGAAGCAAGAGGAAGACCAAAGAGAGGGTAGGTCTGTTACTCAATGAGGGGGGAAAACAATAACAGAAAATTTGGAAATGGCAAAATGATTTTTTTTGTTTTGTGTCAGTTTTCACCAAAAAGGTTAGCAGTGATTGCACATCTAACACAGCCATTGCCAGTGAAAATGGGGTTGAATATGAAGCTAAAATAGGGAAATAAGTTAAAAATTACTTAGATGTCTTCAAGTCACCAGGGCCTGGTGAAATGCATCCTAGAATACTCAGAGTTGACTGAGGAGATATCAGAGCCATTAGCGATTATCTTTGAAAAGTCATGGAAGACTGGAAAAGGGCAAATATAGTGCCCATCTATAAAAAGGGGGTGGGGGAGGACAACCTGGGAAATTACAGACCAGTCAGCCTAACTTCAGTACCCAGAAAGATAATGGACCAAATAATTAAGCAATCAATTTGCAAACACCTAGAAGATAAGGTGATAAATTAATGGAGATATCCTATCTCCTAGACCTGGAAGGGACCTTGAAAGGTCATCGAGTCCAGCCCCCTGCCTTCACTAGCAGGACCAAGTACTGATTTTTGCCCCAGATCCCTAAGTGGCCCCCTCAAGGATTGAACTCACAACCCTGGGTTTAGCAGGCCAATGCTCAAACCACTGAGCTATCATTCAACATGAATTTGTCAAGAACAAATCATGTCAAACCAACCGGAAAGCTGTCTTCAACAGGGTAACAAGCCTTGTGGATGGTGGGGGAAGGGAAGGAGTGGTAGATGTGGTATATCTTGACCTTAATAAGACTTTTGATACTATTTCTCAACCTTCTCAAAAAACAAACTAGGGAAATACAACCTAGATGGGGCTACTATAAAGTGACTGCATAACTGGCTGAAAAACTATTCCCAGAGAGTAGTTATCAGGGGTTCACAGTCAAGCCAGAAGGGCATATTGAGTGGAGTCCCACAGAGATCAGTTCTGGGTCCAGTTCTGGTCAATATTTTCATAAATGATTTAGATAATGGCATAGAGAGTACACTTATAAAGTTTGCTGATGACGCCAAGCTGGAAGAGGTTGCAAGTGCTTTGGAGGATAGAATTAAAATTAAAAACAATCAGGACAAACTGAAGAAATGATTTGAAGTAAATAGGATGAAATTCAATAAGGACAAATCTAAAGTACTCCACTTAGGAAGCAGCAATCAGCTGCGCACATGCAAAATGGGAAATGACTGCCTAGGAAGGAGTACTGCAGAAAGGGACCGAGGGGTTACAGTAGATCACAAGCTAAATATGAGTCAACAGTGTAACACTTGCAAAAAAGAGCAATCATCATTCTGGGATGTATTAGCAGGAGTGTTGTAAATAAAACATGAGCAGTAAGTCTTTCGTTCTACTCTGCACTGATTAGGCCTCAATTGGAGTATTGTGTCCAGTTCTGGGTGCCACGTTTCAGGAAAGATGTGGACAAATTGAAGAAAGTCCAGAGAAGAGCAACAAAAATGATTAAAGGTCTAGAAAACATAACCGATGAGGGAAGATTGAAAAAATTAAGTTCATTTAGTTTGGAGAAGAGAAGACTGAGCGGGGACATAAGTTTTCAAGTACATGAAAGGTTGTTACAAGGAAGAGGGAGAACAATTGTTCTCCTTAACCTCTGAGGATAGGACAAGAAGCAATGGGCTTAAATTGCAGCAAGGGTGGCTTAGGTTGGACATTAGTAAAAACTTCCTAACTGTCAGGGTGGTTAAGCACTGAAATAAATTACCTAGGGAAGTTGTGGAATCTCCATCATTGGAGATTTTTAAGAGCAGGTTAGACAAACACCAGTTAGGGATGGTCTAGATAATGCTTGGTCCTGCCATGAGTGCAGGGGACTGGACTAGATGACCGCACAATGTCCCTTCCAGTCCTATGATTCTATGTCTTTTCTATCTCTAACATCTATGATTCTAATACAGAAATCAAAGGCTAGATTTTGGAGTAATGGACATAACAGTAGAGCAGGGGTTCCCAAATTTGGTTCACAGCTTGTTCAGGGTAAGCCCCTGGCAGGCCGCGAGACACTTCGTTTGCCTCAGCGTCTGTAGGTATGGCTGCTTGCAGCTCCCAGTGGCCGCAGTTCGCCGTTCTCTGTCAATGGGAGCTTCAAGAAGCGCTGGCCTGGCCCACACCACTTCCCACAGCTCCCATTGGCCGGGAATGGTGAATCGTGGCCAATAGGAGCTGCGAGTGACCATACCTGCGGACCCTGAGGCAAACAAAGCATCTTGCGGCCTGCTAGGGGCTTACCCTGACCAAGCTGTGAACCAAACTTGGGAACCTATGCAGTAGAGGAAATCCAGAAAAAACTCCCCATCTGTTTGAGAGAGATGTTGAGCATCCACCTCCATCTCACCTCATGAAATGCTCTCTTGATAAGCTCTGTCAGTTTGGGATGGGAAAAACTGTGTCTGGGAGGAGGTGGTCTGTTTTACCCATGTCACCACTTCCTAGCAAACATGTTTAGCAATGCCCACAGGAACTAAGGTGATCATATCAACCTTAATTCTCATGTGGTCCTGTTCTTCACTGCCATATCTTCTTGGGGATGACACTGAGGTGTGGAAAGATGTAAGTATCAGTACTCTAGGTGGGATCATGCTGGCAGGAGAAATAGAGGGCAGCCTTCCACAGATGGCCTGAGAGCCATATGATTTCTCTGAAAATCTTGAGATACAAGATTGGAAAGTCATGCCTTATACCCACTTTGCGGACAAGTGAACTCCACTCCAACCCAACAGGATGATCTCTTTGAAACTCCGTGAGAGTTTTCTGAATTTCTTTTGCCCTCCTGCAGGTTTTTCCATGGGAGGACATATTACCCAAAGACTGAAGCCATATATGTTTATATACATTTATTTTAGAGTTTCATATGTACAAAGTCCAATATACAACATGTAAAAATTGGCCAAACAAGTTACTGCTCTGAGACATTACAATCTAATGGCACAACCAAATCAAATACAGAACAAGTGGTATATGCAGTCTTTATAGCCAATACCTTTCATGGAACTGACAAGCTTCTAGGAGGCTTTTTTAAAAGAGGAGCCAGAATGTGCTTGGTGAAAGTTAAATAAAAGGAGGACACTCAGGTGTGTCATGGAAAGAAAAAAAAAAGTCAAGAGTTTCAGGAGTGGGCAAAGGAGGCATCAAACAGGAAACTTGTGAAGAACATAGAGGGTGAATAGGGGCATAAAAAGAGATTAGGAAGATGTTGATTTGTGCAAAGCCTTAAAAATGAAGTTGAGTCACCTAAACTTGAAGCAGAGAAGAGTGGAAATTTATGAAGGAATTTGCAACAGACAATCCATGATTAAAATAGCAGGCAAGGGAAAGGATCTTGGTTGTAGTGTATGGGTTAGATACAAAGCAAGGAGGTGGTTACAGTAAATAAAGTGACAGATGACAGATGTGGACTACACTTTTAGCAGTCAGAATGGAAAGGGAATGCTGGATTTTAAAAATGGTATAGAAGTAGCGGTGAATCTTTTAAATTAATCTGAAAACTCACACATTTGTATGCGGTGCTATTCTAACAACGTCACTACCAGGATATCAGAGACAAAGTGCATAATGTCTTTTATTGGACCAACTTTTGTTGGTGAGAGAGACAAGCTTACACAAAGTTCTTTAGGTGACAAGCTCAAAAGCTTGTCTCTCTCACCAACAAAAATTGGTCCAATAAAAGATATTAGCTCACCCACCTTGTCTTTCTAACTCTCATATTGTAAATCTCATACAGAGCAGAAAATCTATAATTTTAATATTTTTAACTGGGTAGGGGTTATGTATGGGAATTGCGGTGTATAAGTTTCATGGGCTAACATGGAAGAATCTGTATGAGTTTTGTTAAATATCTTGAATGAATCATCAAAATGTGTCTGGATTTCTTGCATTATAGTTACTAATGACACATAGTAATTGTTAAAATTTTCAGCTGATCATACCCTAATCAACATTTTTGACAAGTAATTGGAGATAAGAGTTATTAAACCTTAGAGGAGAGAAAAGAAATGTGTTCGGCAATGATGAAAGTATGTGACTAACAGTGTAATCTAGTTAAACAATTTGTAGTTTCAGTAGGTATCAAGTGAAGTGTGTTAGATTTCATACAACTCCCCCATTATAAGCTGCTCACTACAGGATAAAGAGTAAAATCTTCTAATGTGACTATGAAGATAAATCAATACAAATGTTTTTTGTAACAGGTGTTTAAAAATGTTTACAGAAACACAGCAGATGTCTGCTTACTAGATTTAATGGTTCAAATTAATTACATTAGAACATGTTTTGAACAAAAACAAAGTACTAATCATAACCTCAGTCAGTTATGAAAAGCAGCTGAAGTGGACGAGTGAAGATACTTAAAGACATTATTAATATTACTTACTTCCTGAGGCAACTTACAGCCCATGCCAAAAACACAGTACAACAAAAATATTATACAAGTGTATTTTAAGTATATAAAAGTTAGTACAGAGTGTGTCTGATGGGTTTTGAAACATGAGATAGGACAGGATCTCCATAAACTCTTTGTTCTGCTGAAGTGGATTCCATGCATGATGACCTCCCATTATTAGCACAAATAATAAATGTATCAGCCTCACTGAAGTATGGAACTGCTTCTTCATGAGAACTTCACAGATTAATTCAATAAAAAAAAAGTATGTACAAAACTCATATTATAGATTTTATTTTTCTTATTATGAAGCAGTGAGATTCTTAGTTGAATCCAATTCTAACATGTAATTTCTGCAAGACAGCAGGTAAGCTATATGTGGAGTTTAGGGAGACAAGTCAAAAGTACACAAATCTAAATCAGGGATGTAGAACCATCTCTCATGGCGATGTGTGCACAGATCACTTCCCCATCTTTGGAATGTGTGTTTTTATATTTAACTAAATAATAATAAACCTTTCTAGGACTTAGCTGTCATGGGCATTACTTAGTTGTTCAGTTTGGCAATAATAAATTTCTAAACAAAAATGTATGTTGATTCTGTAAATGGGATTATTCAAATACCATAGAACCAGATCTGCTCTCATTTACATGATAGGGAATAACAGAGCAGAATTTGGCCCTTTCTTTGTATTTTCCTTTACAGGTGGATCAATGATGTCTACTACCATGTGCTGATGTTGAACTGCATGCACAGTTCTCATTGGTATGAATGGAAGTCTTGACTTGGATAGAAGGCAGTATATATGGCCCTGCCTCTTGCAAGGATCGATGGTAGAATGGCATTAATTAGCACAATTAGTACCAGTAATTTACTAGCATGATTAAAAGGTGACCAGTAATGTCTACCGTAATTTTGAAGCAACAAAAGGCTGCTGCATATTGGAGGGAGCAAAGAGCCTTCCCTGGACTTGCATGGAATGCTAAGAACCACAGTCACTGTGCTCAAACAACCACAGTTACGTTGGATGGCAGAAAGATAAGATCAATGCTCATAAAATCAGGGTTCTATTATAGGTCACATTTACTTTCTTCACTATAGTACCACAAATTTAATGAGGAAATTTGATCAATATTTCTTTAAAATATCCATGTGGGATTAATTTAATCTAAATGGGACCTGACCCTGCATTCAAAACTCACTGAAGTATATGGAAGTTCCATATGCAGAGCAGCTGCAGGATTAGGCCCTATACTGCTCCTACTGAAATCAATAGGTGTTTTGCAGACTCCAGTTCTATCACTGGTTACTCTGTCACCACTCCACTGACTTCAGTAAGTATCAAAGCAGAATTTAGCCCTAACTGTATATATCAGACTATATCAAAATATGGCCTACTATATTTTTAAAATATATCACTGAAGCAAACAAAAATATAATTTTCTCTATGGGTGTGGTAATTTCTACACCTTTTTCAGATAGTGGAGCTTTAAATCTATTTTAATTTATTTTCAACAGAGACCACCATTTCACTAAGAAATGGACAGAACTATTTCATAAAAGTTCATAGTTTATGAATCTAGCACTTTTACTAGACAAGGGTTTATTTTCTAAGTGAAAAAATGCATAATTTAAACTCCTGAAAGAGAGTCATTTGAAATGTCTCTTTACATTGAAGTGCACTAGTAATAGAAGGGAACAGGGAACTATTCTGACATCATTCTTCTAATGCAAGACATATAAATCATTTCCATGTCAACTGAGCAGACTGCAGGTTTTTACAAAACACAAATCTTCTCTGAGACCAAAACATAACTCTTTCCTCAGGCCCTAAGCACCAGCTCTCTTGTATTACTGCGCAGAGGAGATAAAAATAAAAATAGCTTGAAACTATAGAAATATCGTCTGCTTCTCTGGACAAGATTACCTTGACAGAATCTTCCCTCCCATTTAAACAATATTTAAAAACCAGGAGCATTTCCAAATCCTGCTATGAGAGTTAAATATAATCCCATGACTACATCTAGCCCAAAAGAAATGGATAGGTTAATATTTTTCATGAACACTAATAACCTCCATTTAAATGGCAGAAATGGTTAAATCCAGGTTCCTGTTACTGGAGACATATTTTTTTAAATAATGAAAATATAAAATCACTTCCAGGTTGTATATTTGTTTATTAATCAGTCTGCTCTCACCTGCAGTTTTTAATTGTAAGAGGCAGAATAACACTGGATGAAACATTTATGAAGAGGATTTCCCTTGTAGGGCCTGAATCTGCACATCCTTTTTCACACTAATAGTCCTATTTTGGGCTGTAGGGAAGGACCAGTTGCATAGAAAATGTCTGTAGAATCAGCCCACTGGGTATGAAGAGCATTACTTCAAACAGCTAACATTAAACACTCAAGGATATAGTATATTACATCTTCAGTTAATTAACTATTCAATAATTAAGGTTTTAAATACAATGGGTATATTGAAACTTTGTGTTATAAAATAATTTACAGTTTTATTCCTATGTGAACATAAGAACGGCCATACTGGGTCAGACGAAAGGTCCATCTAGCCCAGTATCCTGTCTACTGACAGTGGCCAATGCCAGGTGCCCCAGAGGGAGTGAACCTAACAGGTTATGATCAAGTGATCTCTCTCCTGCCATCCATCTCCATCCTCTGACAAACAGAGTCTAGGGACACCATTCCTTACCCATCCTGGCTAATAGCTATTAATGGACTTAACCTCCATTAATTTATCCAGTTCTCTTTTAAACGCTGTTATAGTCCTAGCCTTCACAACCTCCTCAGGCAAGGAGTTCCAGAAGTTGACTGTGCCTATGTGTGACCATTACATAACCTGCTACATCAAAGCTGAATAGTCTGTTGTTGGTGTGGCATGTTTACTGAATCTGAAAGTGACCACAGAACTTGCCCAGGCCTGAATTTGCAATTTCCTCATGCTGACTGCTCTGCAGAGTATCTGTGTATGAATTTCCCTTGAGCTTGATTTAACTAAGCATCCAAAGCCCGAAGAGTCAGCATTCCAAATATCTGTTTAGCGAGCAAGTCTTAGGTACGTTTGCTTGTGACTGACTTAACCTTTGGCTTCTGTGTAAACACTTGGTGCCATCTGGATGAGTATTTTATAACTCCCAAAAGGGATAGGTCCACAAGAACGTACAGACGGACACTCATTTTCCTGGGGAACTAAAAGCAGCAGATCAAGTGTCAAGAGGAATAGTTTTCATATACTTTACAAGAGAGATCGCTGCACTACCTTCCTTCACCTGTCACTCTTCTGACATGACATGCCCAGGCTTAAGCTGTGGATGCCAGAGAGGAAGAGAGGAGCTTAGCCAACTGTGACATTTCAGAGACCAGTCTCTCCCTTCCTAAGCCTAAATTCTGTATTTAAACACTGTGACCCCTGCTTTTTATTCCCTGGAGGGTCTCTAGAGATTTATTAATTTTTAGGACTTAAAAACAAAAAACAAAATAATATATTCATGTATAAGCCAGCTTCAGTAAATTACATAATGTTAAGGGTGTAAAAATATAACTACAGTGAGAAGATTCAAAGTTCATTCCTATTATAAATTTTAAAAAGTATTTAAAAAGGAATAATGATGAACCTTTAACACTTGTATAGTACTTTAGAAAGGTAAAGCACTATACAAACTACACACAGTGGCAGAAATGAAGTACGACTATGAGCCCTAACTTTGGATTCCCTGCAACAAATTACCATAATCAAGGACTCAATGTAAAGGATATTCCACGAGCAGATGTATGAATGACTGACTTCAGGAAAACATAACATCTTGAATTGAAGATCTTTTTAAAAAATGCTTTAAAATGTAGTGATAAGAGCCATTCAAGTTTATTGTGTAATAATGTATGATTCAAATGCATATACTTAAATTCTGCAAGAGATCCTAGAAACCCTCCCTGAACAAAACTCCTTTTGGCTTCACTTCAACAGAAGTTCCATGCATAGATGCTTTTAAATTTATCTTTGTCTCTCCTTCTCGGCTTCGGTTGTATTATATTTCTAATTCAGTTTCTTTTTTTCTAAAAATTTTAAGCCTGGTGAAATTACATTAAAAACAACAAAATATATAACATGTTGTGGAACTTTATACTTACATATTATCTTTGCAACACTCAAACAAACACACTGCTTTAGGGCCTGACCCAAACCCCTAGACTTTAGTGGGCTACAATCAGACCTTTATTTAACTGTGTGACACATGCATTCCCTCTTGAATTCTTTGCTTCTTTTCTATGCCTAAAGTTTTGGTGCTGGTGGTGGTTTTTGGAGGGCGGTGAAGAGATTTTATGAAAGGTTTTCAGACTTGTATTATTAACTGGACAGATTATCCAAACCATTATGATCTCTCAGAGCAATGCATATTTTGACTCATGTCAATATACAATATAACTGACTAAATTTTTGAGGAGCTTTAGAAGAAGTATTTCCCTTGTTAAAATATGTTGGTATGTGTTTTATCTATCTGTTAAGACTTATTGAGTAATTATGTATTTTGGCACAGATACTAATTCTGATCATGCATTATTTACAAGACATGCTGTATTGGCTCTTATGGTTACCTCTGTCATCTATGCATAGTTAAACACTTGTTGAAAAAAATGTGGATTTTCCCTCAAAATACAGAGGCTCCACTATCCCCTGCATCCTAATTCTGCTCAGGGTTGGGGGAGGGAGGAGAGACAGGAGCTACTTACAGCTCCCTGTTTCTATCCTGCCATATCCCTGGCATGAATTAGAGCAACACGGGGTTTGCTTTAGCAGCTCATGCTAGGGCTGGGACAGCACAGAATATGGGAGCCTAGGGCCTGCTTTAACGTATACCACTGGTGTGTGGTCTCCAAGAAACCTCATGCAGTGGAGGATGAGCCCTGTAAAACAGAGCTCTGCCACACCAGTGTCACCCCCCACACTCCCGGAGCACTTCCTTTACACTGGGGTGGAGAGTGGCTGACATAGGAAATGATCTGCCAGCTTTACACCTGCAAGGAGTTCTCTGCTTGAAAGTTAAAGCCAGAATCCAGCCTCTTTGGATCTTGGATCACATGAATAGCACAAAAAAGGCTAGTGCCAAATCTGGTCCAGAATCTGTTTGCCTCTCAAAATTTCAGCATAAAAGTGAAGTTTATTTTAGTTATGCCCCCAAATGATCCAAGAATAATTTATTTTATATTTCCGTATCACCAAAATAACCAAACAAACCATTTTCTTAGTAGGAAAAATCAGAAATGGCTCCAAGTAATGCCAAGCTTCAGCCCAAAATATTATTTTGTGATGAGTTTTTACCCCTTGAATTTAAGAAGGTTTATAACTGAAACACTGGCACCTCAGTCTTTGCTACAGCAATCTGAATAGTATTGCTATCAGGCCCAATTCAGTGTTATTTGAACCTCGGGTGTTATCTGACCTACTATTGATTTATGGCAGAATGAGCAATCTTTCGTCTGAGGTTATGTATTCTAAAGTTATGGCTACATAAAAATCACACAAAATGAAGCATAAGATTTAGAGACTGAATAGGATTTTCCTCTAATCACTGTCCCTGACCTCATTTGTCTTTTTGTAGAATTTGCCACCTGAAACCCATGACATTTTGCAGTGGTAGAGCAATAGTTTTCCTGCTGGGCTATCTATTCAAGCAGTGTTGTAATCTGTCTTCAAGTTGCTGTGGTGATCCAACCTCACCCTTGCCTCATCTTTCAGTTAACTACTACTGTACATGGAAATTCTTCAGATGGTACTAGCACTTCTCTGAGTGCTTCATCAGTTTCTGCAGAATTAAAGCTGTTTTACTGTGCCTGAATCATTTGGACTGGAACACTCTAGCATCTTCCATCAAAGAACAAATCTCAAATAATTAGATGTTTGTTTTATAAATGCGAATGATTTAAGCTACAATAAGGTTAAGCCCAAGCAGTTCAAAAGTGACGTCTGATTTTGAATGTCCAACTTGATACATCTTGGACCTAATTTTCAGAGAAGCTGAGCACTCAAAACTCCAGCTGAAGTAAATGGGAGCTGGGGGTGATCAGCACATCTAAAATTTAGGTTCAAGATATCTCTAATTGCTTGATTAAATTTATGGTCTCTTTTTAGCGTGAGAGAGGCACAAAAGGACCATACCTGGGCCATGGAGCACAATGAATATAGATCTCCTTAACTCTCCTTCCTGTGTCTTAAGCTCAAAATCATCATCTCTACTTCTGATCTAATGGTCCCTTCAGGCCTTAAAATCTAGAAATCTGTATGAAGTGTAAACTACTCCCATTCATCTGTGAGACTCAGGCTCTCCAAGTTAGAATATCAAATTTGTCAACTATTTCACTGTTAATCATTTTCAGAAAAAACATTCATCCTCTCTGTGACAGTGACCAGAGTTTGGGTGTGTGAACAGGGCATTAGCATAGAAGTACCACTTTTTTCCTTCTAACTGAAGCCTATATATAAAATCTTTTTTATGCTGGACAAAGTGCAAAGGTCCTCACTTCTTTGTTCTCGCCTTTCATGCTTCTTCCCTCAAAAATTGTATTTCAGTATGGATGCATAGGCCCCAATTTCTGACACTTTCCCACATATCCTGCCTTAAAAATGCCAGAACAATATGAAAAAAGTTCAGCGGTGCTGAGTCAGATTGGGTTATATTTATATCAAGTTATTAACTCCATTTTGTATGATGTAATGAACAGATGTCTAAACTTGATTGAGAGCAGCTTACCATATTGCACTCCAGATTAAAAAACTGGTCAGCAAGAGTCATCAAGATTGCAATCTGGGGCTACCGACAGAGACTTTTAACTACTGGCCCACCCCCATGGGCAATGGCGGCTGGCAAGTGGAGCATGAAAAATGGAGAAGGGGTTGGAGAATCCCAGTGGAGCAGATGACAAAGAGACAGACTCTATTTAAGAGCAAGGAGCAGCCCATCATCAGAGGTAAGAAGGGCATGCAGGAGAGAGTGGACAAGGGGGAATCTGCCCAGCCTGAAATGTTGACAAACCTCACTCATAGAAAGGGTGAGCTCAGTCTAGGGGAGAGTGCCTCTCAGGACTAGTCTGTGCCCTAAGGACTAGTGACTAGACTCTGTCAAGATCCAGTTGTCTTAGAAGCACATGGGACTCAGTGAATGAGTCCACTTTCAACTGACTGGTGACTATACAGAGGAGTAAGAGGCCAGGTTGTACCAGGTGTAACAGGCATCTACTATAATGTAAAGTGTAATTGATTGTTAATGAAGAAAAGCAAATTTCAAAGCTTTCAGTCATTCAATTCAGAAAAAAATGCAAAATTCCACCAGCAACATGTAATGCCCAGCCTGCACCCAACAAATCATCACTGATGCTAATGAAATCACCAACTTCAGCCCAGTCTCCATTCTTTCCTTCACAGACAAGACTATTGAATAGACAGTAGCAAACAAACAAGCAAATCACTGATATTTTAGACCCCAATCAGACTTTGGATCAGTTTACTGAGACACTGCAGGTTGAAAATATGGGAGATTGCCTTATGGGGATGGACACAGGTGACACATCCATGTTAATGCTAAGTGATCCATCAGTTGCATGAGCAACAAGGTGCTGTCATCTTCCAAAATCTTGCAGTGGAAGGACTTCCATTAGGATGCCTATTCTGCTTGTCTACAGGGAATTAGTAGGGGGTAACGTGTTGGAAAACATTGACCCTTTCCTTCAGCTTATGCTTTTCACAGCATATTACTAATGAGGTTACAACCACCCAAGTTTTTATCACAAATACGGGGCCTGATTTTGCTTGTATATTCAAGATCTGCAGGACAATAATTAGCCTAGATATCTCCAGCTAGGTGTTCGGTTTGTCATCAGGTCATGGGAGGTGGTGTTGGTTGCATCTCCATGACTGCAAGAGATCGGGAGGTTTCCTACTCCAAAATTGGATCTGATAGACTCTACCTATCTACTATGAAAATTCCAAGGTGCAGCAGAGATATAGTAGATTTTAGTACATAGATCCCTGCTGCACCTCAGAAGGCCTTGCTGAGCTGAATGAGGTCCTCTCTGCTGTGGAGATGCTGAGAATGAAATCACCCAGAACAATCAATGTCAGTATGGATGATGGCTCTTCTGGGTTAGCTCAGGAGCTCATGAAAACCATGGTGCTATCTCAGATGGCTGGCTGACTCAATGCAAACAGCTGGTCACACTCTGGATCTCATGTTTGGACTGAGAATTAAGGTGGAAAATATGGAGCTTACACTTTTACCTGTGTTTTCATCATGATATCTACATTATCTTGATCAGTGGAATGTGTGTGTGTGAGTGAGTGTAAGTGTAGAGAGAGAACAGGAACAAACGTGATTATTCCTGGTTGTCTTCACTCAGATAACATCAATAACCTTGCCGTGAGGAGTTTTCATTTTACTTTGGGAGTAATGTTATTTTATTCAAACTGAACTTTCAGTTCCATAGAATAAAAGCCTTTTCTGGAAAGTTTTGGCCAGCATCAGTCAATGCGGTTCTGTAGATGCTCAGGGAGCTTCAAGCTATCACAATGCAAATTGGATCCATTTTCTTTCTGGCTAATAAAATCTAACAGAAAGACATTTGACCTATTAAGTGGAGAGGACTGCCAACATTTCCTTTCTGGGGCACAAGATGCCAGCTTCTCTTAAAGAAGTGTTACATACTCGCTCAAGAAATCATCCCTTGACACTGATTTTGCTAATTATCACCCCATCTCAAATCTTCTTTTTGGAAGCAGGTTACAAGGAATGTAGCAGCACAGGAACTACCAGTAGCACAGGAACTACCAGGAGTCCTGAGACTTCCTTGACCCTGACAGAAGTACAAAAGTGTGAGCTTTTTGGTTTACAATCTCATTCTGGGAATGAATGAAAAATCAATTTCCACACTGTTTTTATATCATTCACTATGTGGTTTTAATAACATGGTTGCAGAAACAAAAAGGGATAAATGGAGTTGCTCAAGAGGTTCTTTTCTCTTTGACAGGACTCAAAGTACATTAGGTGATTGCACATCTACGCTAACAGTGCTCAGGCAATGAACTGCAGGATTTTATTTTTTCTCCCTTCCTGTTCAATGGGTATTTCAGCACATTGGGTAAGACAGCAAGCCACTAATGGCTGCAGTGCCTCAATGCGCTAACAATATTCAGCAGTAGCCAAAAATGGTTTTTATCTTGTACACTTGGAAGAATTTTGCAATCTTTTTGCCTTGCAATGCTTACATTGCTCTGACATCAAACATTACTAGAACGTGTTCTGCATAAAATTACTCAAACTTTCAAACTTTAGGTGGTGCAGAATTATACTATTAGTAGTAGTAGTAGTAGTAGGTTTGCAGTGATCACAAGTGCTATGTTGTCATAAACATACAGCTAAGGGTAGCATAAAATCCCTCTTTACCCTGTAAAGAGTTAATTCCTCTTTTATCTGTAAAGGGTTAAGAAGCTCAGATAACCTGGGTGGCACCTGACCAAAAGGACCAATAAGGGGAGAAAATACTTTCAAATCTGTGCGGGGAAGGTTTTTTGTCTGTGTCTTCCAGAGTCAACAAGGAACCAGGGCAGAGAAAATAAATCTCCCTAAGCCATATCTAAGCTAAGCATCTAATATTGCAGAAATAGTAAGTAATAGCAAAGAAATGCATTAGGTTATCTTTTGTTTTAGCTTGTGAATTTTCCCTGTGCTAAGAGGGAGGTTTATCCCTATTTTTATAACTTTAAAGTTTTGCCTAGAGGGGAAATCCTCTGTGTTTTTCAGTCTTTTGTTATTCTGTAAAGTACTTACCACCCTGATTTTACAGAGGTGATTCTTTTACCTTTTCTTTAAATTAAAATTCTTCTTCTAAGAAGCCGATTGATTTTTCATTGTTCTTAAGATCCAAGGGTTTGGGTCTGTGTTCACCTGTACCAATTGGTGAGGATATTATTCTCAAGCCTTCCCCAGGAAAGGGGGTCTTTCATGCGGGTCCCCACATCTGTACCCCAGAGTTCAGAGAGGGGAAGGAACCCTTGACATGTACGCTTCACAAAAGATAGTTAAATGGTGTTTCTTTCAGTGTTTCACAGACTGCAATGCCTTTCAATTAATTTCCACGTGCAATGTAACCTGGTGATTTTAATCTACAAATTCCTGATTACTTTAAGGAACTTTCCCATATGATGTTGCATTAGCTGAAGCATTTGAGTGACAGTGCCCCTGATTTAAATTGGGAGGTGGGTGCTGGAGGAAGCACTATTAACTTTGGAATTTGCTCTCCCCCTTAGGGTGCCCTGCTAGATGTGACAGAGTGAGGGAAAAGGCTAAGAGGGCAATATGACAGAATTAAATTTTAGACATTTGGACCAACAGTATAGAGTATGGATTTTTATTAATATATTTTATATATGAACAACAAACAACAATACACAGCTCTACATGTCTTTCTCCTCTAGCACAGACAATGCTGTCTTCCAGCGTTCATGGAGTCAGAAAAAAATTAGAACCTGGATAAAAAATAACTCACTCAAATTAAATTCAGGTAAGATGGAGATGATGTAAGTAGGAAGAGAAAAGCATTTTGATGAACTGTAAAAAACTCACTCTGTATCAAGGTCATGTGGCCACCAGTGGTTAAGAAAATGCACAAGCTCAGGGTTCTGTTGTACTCATTGTACCTAGACCCAGTATAGCACCAGTTATCCAAAATGCCTTCCTTCATTTTCAATTGGCAAGAAGACTTCACCCTCTACTCTTGAAACAGGGCTTGGCTATGTGACTTCACCCGTTTGTCATGCCCAGGCTAGACTAATGGAATGTGCTGTACCAAGGATTGAAGGCATAGGCCAAGTAGAAATCCACTCAATAATGATACATTCATGAAACACAAATATCAAGTAATGTCCCATCTTCAAAAATGACTTACTAGCTAGTTTATATAGCTAATAAGGACATTCATAGTGATGTTGGATAGAATTAGAAAGTGATGATTAAGGGCATCAGGCAACCACTCGCTGACGGAGTTTAGGAAGAAACTTCTCTTGTAGAGAGACAATTATTCCATGATTTTCCACTACAGGGTTTCTCACAGTTACCTCTGAAACATATGATATTAGCCACTATTGCAGAATGGATACTGAACAAGATGGACCTCTCGTCTAATCCTGTATGGGTACTCCTATGTTCCTAAACATGATAGGCCAAAAAGCTACCTATCAGAGTATCCAGTTATACTAGTAAAGAATAAAAAAGCCCAGACTTTTTGAAGGGCTAGAAGCACTTGAGCTTCAGGCCAAAAGCCAAACTAACTAGCAGCTGTTTGGAAATAGATTTTCAGTATGGGCAGATTATTCTATGACATTTACCTACCTCTGAAGTAGCTTATACTGGCCATTGCTGAAGAAAGAATGCTGGAGTAAATGGACTATTATTCTGATCCACTTTAACCAGGCAATTCCTATGCTCCAGGCTGTGCATTGGCCTGTTCAATTTTGGATCAATTTCAAGGTGCTGGTTCTAATATTTAAATTGTTGCATTGGCTAGGTACTAGCTATTGCAGAGTCCCTCCTGTCCCCTTGCCATAGCAGTTATGAAAGACTGCCCCTAAATACCTCTAACTCAACCCACTCCCTCTTTGACAGTTTGCAGGGAAAAAGGGGAAATAAAGGTTTTGCATCCCTCCTGGAAGATTCACAAATATAAGCTTTGGCAGACCAAGTGAAAGAGCAAGTTCAAAACAGGGAACCTCCAACATAATACATCCTGCCAGCAACTTTCTCTTGTTTTATGTAGAGGAGTTCCAAACGGAATGTCATTCCTGATCTCAGCTGTGCTTCTTAACTCAGACTTTGAGTGTGATTGTCAGAAAGATGAGGCCCAAGAGCTTCGTGTATTTTATGTACATGTAATTGCATACCAACTCTGGTGCAATTATCACTATTATACATGTAAATCCTCCATTTGCACAAGCAAATTTCACAAGCAATTGTTATAGTTGTGTGCACAAAGGCCAATCTTTAACTTTCTGAAAATCAGGCCTTGTATGTCAAGTTTCAATATTTTGAAAACAGAAACACAATATTATGTCACAGAAGCAACAGTATCACAGCCTCAACTAAATAATAAATGCTTAATAAATGAGCTAGCTGATAGAATAATCACATTATCTTTAGACAGCAAATTTCATTTGCATTCTAAGCTTTTACTGAAAATCAGCAGTTTAGTTCTTTCACTGGTAACATGCATGTTACGAGCCAGCAGGTTAAAAAAGGACATTCTCATTGAAGTTGTGTGGGAAACACCTTCAGGATGTTTTGAATATTGCTATTTTCTTTTTTATGTTTATACATTTCCATTTACCTATTCAGTGTCAACTAAGACGTGAGTGCCCCATCTTACAATGAATTACCTGCTGATAAATATGACATTTAGAAAATGCACAGACATCTGGAAACAAGAATGTGGCTCTTTTATTTAACAGGAAAGATGTTTGGATTGCAAATAAAAGCCCCACTTCTTGAGTGTTTTCCTTCCCCCCACTGCTTTTTATTGTTTGTTCCTTTGTTTTCTGGAGTACCTACCGGTAAAGCAGCTTGTCCTGGAGGCCCTTCATCTCCCTACGAGAATCAGGGGGAGAGGGGAGTCAGCAGTTCATTCAGTTACACATTTTTTTACTTTTAAGCACAGTTAGAGGATATCAGAAAGAAACATAAGTAAGTTTGATACCATATTGATCAGCAACATGCTCTCACTTCACAAAAGCTTATGTGAAATATAAAATAGCCTTACCAGACCTGAAGAAGAGCTCTGTATAGCTTGAAAACTTGTCTCTCTCTCCAACAGACGTTGGTCCAATAAAAGACATTACCACACCCACCTTGTCTATGTAAAATGTTATTTCAGTAGTGCCACATATGTGCATGATATTTTACAGCTATACAAAAAGACAAGCCTCTGACCCAGAGAGGTACAATTTTCAGAAACCAATCCTGCAGGTACTTTGCACAAGATTAATTTAATGCACACCAGTTAGCCCACTGAACTCAATGAGATGGCTCATATATATAAAGTCACTCGTGCGTGTAGTGTTTGCAGAGTTAGATCCTCAGGGTCTGAGCATACCCTGAGGTTCATGCGCTAAGCTAGAAAAAGGACAGCAAGGGATGACATAAAAAAATGGGGAGAAGGGCTTGGGGAAAATTGAGGAATACATTAAATACTACATAAAAATATATCTCACGATCATTAATGTACAGATCTTGTTGGTTCCTTTATTAAGATAATTTGTATTTTATATATAGAATTATAAAATACATTGATATATCATATTTAACATTTGAGAGATCAAGAGAAGACAAGAGGATGTGTGCTCTTGAATAGAAGTTAGCAATGGAAGATAGTCACAAGTCATCGCTATGTTTATGAAGATGAAAAGTATGGGGTATAAGAACTTGGTAACAAAATATATATGGAAATTAATATTTCTGTATACAGAACTGACATTGAATAGTGTAAATAAATAAATTAGGCCTGAGGCTACACATTGAACAATATATTAAAATCAATGATTGAGTAACTGCTCATTCAGTGAGCACCTTCTATCCTGCACACTGAAGCAGGGGTCCTGAGGAAAAAACAGTATGTGATCATGTAACTAAATACTGTATACTAATACACACAAGGGGGCCCAACTGAATTTGACAGGCAAACTTAATTCTATTATTTCCTAACTTTTGAGTGCTCATCTTTGCAACCATAATGCTCTTTTAACAGTTTTCTGTGTGTAATATGTCTCCCTCTGTGTGTATTTATATATATATATATATAGAGAGAGAGAGAGAGAGAGAGAATATAATGGCTAAATATTAATGAATTTACACACACAAATACCTTTTCTCCCTTAGGACCAGCCAGACCAGGATCACCAGGATCACCTTTTAAGCCCTGTACAAATAAAAAAAAATGCATATAATGTATATACATTTTAGTCCACAAAAGGTTTTGGGCAAAATTCTCTGTTTGTGTGAATTAGCATCTGCTAATCAAATCACTGTTAAATCACTAATTTTATTAGTATTGAAATAAAGTAAATATTTATTTTGATTTGTTCAAAAACTAAGAGACACCTACTAGAAGTTTTAGGTGCCCTCAACAGATATTTAAATATACAGGGCCGGATTATCTAGACAGCTGTGCTTCATTTGCTCAAATGATGCAAAGGGGGTGGGGATGTCCCCTAGGGCTGGTCTACACTACGAGGTAGGTTGAATTTAGCCTCATTAGGTCGATTTTATAAGCAATGCGGCTACACAACCAACCCCATTCCGTCAGCCTAAAGGGCTCTTAAAATTGACTGCTGTACTCCTCCCCGATGAGGGGAGTAGCTCTAAAATTGACCTTCTTGGGTCGAACTTGGGGTAAAGCAGACGCAGCGTTGTGCAAATCGACGGTATTGGCCTCCAGGAGCTATCCCAGAGTGCTCCAATGTGATTGCTCTGGGACAGCACTTTCAACTCTGATGCCCTAGCCAGGTACACAGGAAAAGCCCCGGGAACTTTTGAATTTCATTTCCTATTTGGTCAGTGTGGCGAGCTCAGCAGCACAGGTGCCCATGGAGTCCCAGAATCGCAAACGAGCTCCAGCATGGAGTGAACGGGAGACACTGGATCTAATTGTTGTATGGGGAGAAGAATCTGTGCAGGCAGAACTCCAATCAAAAAGAAGAAATGCTAATATATATGTAAAAATCGCACAGGGCATGGTGGAGAGAGGCTACACCAGGGACACACAGCACTGCTGCGTTAAAGTTAAGGAGCTCAGGCAAGCCTACTGCGGGTCAGACCCCCATACATGCTGCTTCTATGATCAGCTGCATGCCATTCTGGGGGGGGGGACCCTACCAGTACCCCACCACTGTCCATGGACACCTGCAAGGGGGGAGTCTCACGCAACACAGAGGAGTATTTTGTGGAGGAGGAGGAGAATTTGCAGCAGGCACGTGGAGAATCCATTCTCCCCAGCAGCCAGGACCTTTTCATCAGCCTGGAGCCAATACCCTCCCAAGGTGGGTTCCCGGACCTTGAAGGCAGAGAAGGCACCTCTCTGGTGAGTGCACATTTGTAACTAAACTACAGGGGTTTAAAGCAATTGTGTTTAATATTTGATTTGCCCTGAAGAATTGGGATGCATTCGCGGCCAGTACAGCTACTGGAAAAGTCTGTTAACGTGCCTGGGGATGGAGCGGGAATCCTCCAGGGACATCTCCAGGAAGCTCTCTTGGAGGTACTCTGAAAGCCTTTGCAGAAGGTTTCTGGGGAGGACTGCCTTATTGCATCCTCCACAGTAGGACACTTTACCACACCAAGCCAGTAGCAAGTAGTCTGGAATCATTGCAGCACAAAGCATGGCAGCGAATGGTCCTGGGTTTTGGTCACATTCATGCAACATTCGGTCTTTATCTTTCTATGTCAGCCTCAGGAGAGTGATATCATTCATGGTCACCTAGTTGAAATAGGGGAAGTTTTGTAAGGGAACAGTAATCCCCTCTGTTTGCTGATCCCTGACACATTAGACCCCAGACATGCTGGGCTGTTTGTGCTTGGCTAAAAGGGATCATCCTGGAGAATAGCCACGTGATGGGGGGACAGGTGTGCTGCACATCCACCCAAAAAAACGCAGCCACTCCTTCTAAACGGCAAACCCAATGGCAAATCCCATTGCTTACTATGGGAAAGGAGGACGCTGCAGTTTGAAACCATTCCCACGTGTTATGAAGGTGGAAGATGTCAACTCCACGTACCCTTTGGCTTAGCATGGCTGCCTGGAAACCGAATTCTGTTGCCCAGCTGTGTTTGATGTGTCACTATACTGGCAGGCGCTCAATATAAAAGGCAAAATGCGACCTTGTACCTAAAGCATGTGCTGTCTGCTGTGAATTGCTTGATTCTCTGTGAAAGAGTCTCCTTTTTGTTCTCAGAAATGTATCTTCTTAAATTTTAATCTCCCTTTTTATCCCCCCTGCAGGTGCAGATGTTTCTATGCTCCCCATATCAACTCCATCCCCGAGGTTATTGCAGATTAGAAGGCGAAAAAAATGCACTCGTGATGTTTTCCGAGCTCATGAAGTCCTTCTGCACCGATAGGGCACAGCTAAATGCATGGAGGCATTCGGTGGCAGAGGTCAGGAAAGCATACAGTGAGCATCATCAGAACATGCAGGAGGAGATGCTAAGGCTAATGGGGGAGCAAACGGAGAGGGTGGGGCATCTGGTGGAGCTGCAGGAAAGGCAACTAGAGCACAGACCCCCGCTGCATCCATTGTACAACTGCCTGCCCTCCGTGCCAAGTTCCATATCCTCCTCAGCCAGACCCCCAAGAACGGGAGGGGTGGGGGCGGTGGGGGGGAGAGGCTACGGGCACCCAGCCACTCCACTCCAGAGGATGGCCCAAGCAACAGAAAGCTGCCATTCAAACAGTTTTGATTTGTAGTGTGGCTACAATAAGCAATGTGGCCTTGTCCTTTCCTCCCACCCCACCCAGGCTACCTTGTCAGTGATCTCATTTTTCTTTTTAATAAATAAAGAATGCATGAATTCAAAACAATAGGGACTTTATTTCCTTTGCCAGCTGTGGTCAAAGGGGGGAAGGGGATTGGCTTACAGGGAAGTAAATTCAACAAAGGAGGTGGTTTTGCATCAAGGAGAAACACACACAACTGTCACACCGTGGCCTGGCCAGTCACGAAACTGTTTTTCAAAGCCTCTCTGATGTGCAGAGCGCCTAGCTGTGCTCTTCTAATCGCCCTGGTGTCTGGCTGTTCAAAATTGGCCGCCAGGTGATTTGCCTTAACCTCCCATCCCACCATAAACGTCTCCCCCTTACTCTTACAGATATTATGGATCACACAGCAAGCAGCAATAACAATGGGAATATTGGTTGCGCTGAGGTCTAACCAAGTCAGCAAACAGCGCCAGTGCGCTTTTAAACACCCAAAGTACACACCATTGAGTACTTGCTCTGCCTATAGTTGAGCTCCTCCTTACTACTGTCCAGGCTGCATGTGTACAACTTCATGAGCCCTGGGAGCAAGGGGTATGCTGGGTCCCCAAGGATAACTATTGGCATTTCAACATCCCCAATGGTAATTTTCTGGTCTGGGAAGAAAGTCCCTTCTTGCAGCTTTTCAAACAGCCCGGAGTTCCTAAAGATGCAAGCATCATACACCTTTTCCGAACATCCCACGTTGATGTCGGTGAAACATCCTTTGTGATCCACCAGTGCTTGCAGCACCATTGAGAGGTACCCCTTACGGTTTATGTACTGGTTGGCACCAGGCTATCGCTTCACTACAGTTAGGAAACCCCATTGCAGCAAAGCCATCCAGTATGACCTGCACATTTCCCAGAGTCACTACCCCTGTTAGCAGAAGGTCACTGATTGCCTTAGCTTGGATCACAGCAGCCCCCACGGTAGATTTGCTCACTCCAAATTGATTCCCGACTGACCAGTAGCAGTCAGGCATTGCAAGCTTCCACATGGCTATCGCCACTTGCTTGTGAACTGTCAGGGCAGGTCTCATCTTGGTACTCCTGCACGTCAGGGCGGGGGAAAGCAACTCACAAAGTTCCATGAAAGTGGCCTTACGCATATGAAAATTTCGCAGCCACTGGGAATCATCCCATACCTGCAACACCATGCGGTCCCACCAGTCTGTGATTGTTCGCTGGGCCCAGAATTGGCATTCCACTGTATCAACCTGCCCCACTGCTGCTATGATGTCCCAATTGCCACATCTCATGCTTTCAGGAATGTCTGTGTCCATGTCCTCCTCACAATCGTCCTCGTGCTGGCAGCTCCTAGCCAGGTTCTGCACATACTGCAGGATAATGCGCGAGGTGTTTACAATGCTCACAACAGCAGCGCTGAGCTGAGCAGGCTCCATGCTTGCCATGCTATGGCATCTGCATGGGTAACCCAGGAAAAAGGGTGGAAATGATTGTTTGCCATTGCTTTCAAGGAGGGAGGGAGGAGAGACTGACGACATGTACCCCAAACCACGCACAACAATGTTTTTGCCCTATCAGGCATTGGGAGCTTAACCCAGAATTCCAATAGGCAGCGGGGACTGTGGGATAGCTACCCACAGTGCACCACTCCGTGAGTCGATGCTAGCCACAGCATTGAGGATGCACTCCACAGACCTACTGCGCTTAGTGGGGACATACACGATCGACTGTATAAAATCGCTTTCTAAAGATCAACTTCTATAAAATCAACCTAATTTCATAGTGTAGACATATCCCTAGACTCCGGCTGGGGATCTCTCTGGTGTGGCCTAGCAGAGATAAAGCCAGCAGAGCCAGCTCATACACCACTCACTCCACAGTATCTGGTAGGAAAGGTATGTGGAGGATGAGAGGCAGGAGGAGTGGACTGGATTGTAAATGACAGGGAGTGCAATCCCCAGCGGACATATTGTTCCAAGATCACCATAGTCAGAGGAACCCTCAGGCTGTTCTAACCTTCATCTGGAGCCAGGAATAGAATCAGAGAGAAATAGTCAGTTTTTTAACCCTCCATGCTGCAACCAGTGAAAGCGAGAGAAGCAGAGAATATGGGCTGCCATTCTTAGATATTACAAATTCAGCAATTTTGCCTACTCACATCACCAGAAATGTCCAATCAAGAGAAGATAAAGAAAGTATCCTCGGCACTACCACTCTACAACCCTCATTATTCTCCCTATTCCCCAAAAGCCTGAGGAATAGATGGGCTTTGCAAACTCAACCAATTCAAGCTATTCTGGAACATGGCAGGGACTCGGGCCCATCACAGAGAACTACCAATCAGAAGCTCCCTTTCCTTTAAACCAAGTCATCCCATCTCAGCACTCCCACTGATGTCAGCTTCAGAAGTATGCCATGTGGAGGCACGTCCTAAGGCATTTAGGGCTTTATAGGCCAAAATCAGATACTTAAACTCTGCCTGGAAACCAACTAGCAGATGATACAGGCCATGAAGCACTGATGTAATATGGTCACACTTAACAAGCAGGCCATCGCCTTCGGCACTAAGTGCATTGGATGAGATGGTGACATAAAAACTGGATGTCATCTAGCCATGAATTAAGATTTACTGCCCTGAATTCTTCCCCACCCTCTTCCATGCCTTACAAACTCCATTCCTCAGATTGCAATAATTGGAAAGATAGAGACAACTGACACTAAAATGATAAGCGACATCTGTGCCTTGGTGGGTACAGAAACATTAAATCAGCCAGTGTTCTAAATACTGCATATTTGTGCAACTTCACTTCCTGCTAAAATTACATTAATTCACCATCTGGAAGGAACATCATTTAGAACTATACGAGCATTTAAGTACCCACTTCGGATTAAATTTGTGGTTGTTGTAAATACCCCTGATTTAGCTTTGATTTGTCCTTTATTAAGCTTGCCAAATATGTAAGAGTTAAATCAAAAGTAGTTTTGCTGGTTGATCTTAATTTTTTTTTAAAAGGCAAACAGATCCAAAAAGCAAGCCAAAAAAATTCTTTTAATTCTTATGTTTACAGCCCACACACAAATCTATGTCCACCTACTGCATTAGTTAACACCTAGAAGAGTATAAAATGCAATATTTTATATATAAAAATAAAAGACATTTGATGGATATGTCAGGTATCTGGAGAGTTTGTGTTATTTTCTATTTTGTGGATCTGGTTCAGAACTGACAGCATTAGAGAACCAGTGGTGCAACAACAGGTTTCACTAGAGGAATTAGTTCTTGGCTGTGTATTTATAGAACAGACAAAACAAGAGAGAGAAAAAGACACAGAGAATTTTTCAGCTACCAGAATGAAAAATATATTGAATATGTCAGTATTAGGCAGGAAGGGCAACAGTGGAGGAATAAAAACCAGCAAATTCAAACCATGCACTGTCAAGCCATGAGCTTCTTTTTCTAACTGGTATGTTTACGGCTGTTAGTGCTGAGCCTTGGGGTACAGCCTGGCTGCTATTGCAGGGACACAATGAAGACAGAAATCAATCTTTAATTGAGAGGAATAGGGGAAATTGGACAACACTTACATTTGAAGTTAGTGCATTAAAATGAGCACATTTGAAAACAACCCTTTACAGACTAAACTGAGTAAAAACAGGAATCAAACTGGCCAGCAGGGCTTTTAAATCATGCATTTATTTCAATATACCTGAACAGGCTAGGAGTAACTAGCCACATGTCTGTCTTTTATGGTTACGCAACATTAAAAGGACAAAAAAGCAAGTAGGAATGCTTAAGATTTCCTACTATAAATGCTTTCCTACTATAAATATTTTTTATTTTTCCACTGTATAGTTTTAATTAAATTTGATTTAATTTTAAATATCTTAATATGTTACAGACATAGTTGCTGTCAGGAAACAAAGAGCTGGCATTGTAGCAGCCTTGTTTCTCTCTGTAGCCCCCGCTTTTAAACTGACCAGAGTTCTAGCTGCTGCTGGCTGCCTCTGAAATGACGTAAGAACAGAGTAATTGCGATGCTGGATCAGACCTATGGTCCATCTAGTGCAGTATCCTGTCTCTGACAGTGGCCAGAACCAGATGCTTCAGAGGAATGTGTGTGGTAACTCAGATCTCATCAGAAATAATTTAGGTGATTTTAAATTAACTACTACATTAAAAGGCTGTTTTTCAGCACTGTTTTAAGAAAACAGTTAATTCTGAAAACAAACTAATTTCCACTGACCCAAAGAGTCCATTACGATATTTCACCAGTGTCCAAGAATAGTACAAAAATTCCAACTGATCTCATCACAAAGAATAAATAATTCAATGAATTCTAACTTGTTCTAACTCTAACTTCTCTGGGGAGCACAACAATACACTTTTGTGAATTAAGGAAATCATGACACGTTCACACCCTACATACAGCCTTCAACTAGATGTCTTTCCTTTCTCAGAGAAACGCATAAAGTAGGTCCTGCAGCCAACTGTGCAATAAGATGCGTGTCCCCAGGTACGCCTGCCTTGTGAAGCATTTTGGCCTCTTTTTGTTTGCATGATTGGTGAACAAGTCAGTTGAAGGGAGGATGAACGTCCAAATGATGAGATCGAAAACCTCTTGATTCAAGCATCACTCAGAGCTCTTAATCCTGCACCTGCTGCCTTTGATGACGATTGCTCTGAAAAAAAAGGAGGCACTCTTCCGCCCATCTACTTGTCCCCACTGCTTCTGCATGTAGTGTTGGTTCCCCGCAGTTGTTTAAATATGTGACCATTGTCAAATTGTGTGACTGAACCATGACGTGATTCCCTCTTAGGGTGGGCTGGAACCTTTACAGAAATGCTTTACAGAAACTTTACCAAATGCTCTCAGCTGTAGGAGGTTTACGCTGTGATCCTTTTCCTCCAGGCTCCAGAGATGCTGGGTTATTTGGTTCACCAACTGAGCTCATCTGACTGGTATTGAGTGTGAGGACTAAAGAATCCGGATTGCAGATGGGCATGCCTTTGGTGGACACTGCTGTGGACTGACCACCATTGTAAGTAATTGAACACTTGTGTCAGAACCCATACTTGATCTTTCATGCATTCTGGGGTGTGGTCCCACACCTTCAGAATGAAGGCCTGAAGGTGTCTTTAGGCCACGTCTACACTACCTGCTGGATTGGCGGGTAGTAATCGATCTATCGGGGATCGATTTATCGCGTCTTGTCTAAACACGATAAATCGATCCCCAAATCGACACCCGTACTCCACCTCGGCAGGAGGAGTAAGCGGAGTCGACGGGGGAGCCGCAGCAGTCGACTTGCCGCCGTGAGGACGGACAGGTAAGTCGAACTAAGATACTTCGACTTCAGCTACACAAATAGCGTAGCTGAAGTTGTGTATCTTAGATCGATTCCCTCCCACCCCCCCAGTGTAGACCAGCCCTATGTGACTGCACCCAGGGAGTGATCCCAATGAACAACACCAGGAATCCTAGCAGTAGGAGCCATAATGCTTTGTAGGTCTCTGGCAGCTCAGAGCAAGAAGATACATTCCTGGATTTTCTAAAACCTTTCTAATGACAAGTAGATACTTGCTACTCAGAATTTTTGCCCCCTGGTGGGTTATTCTGGTGGATGGAACCAGGAAACTTTTATTGGAATTAATGATGAAGCCATGCACCTGGAGAAGACTCAACGTCTGAGACGTGGTCCTGTGCGCTGCTGAACACGATGGAGCTCTAATCAGAATGCCATCCAGAAAAGGATGGAAAGGTGGGTTTCCTGCAACCTGAGTCAGGATATTATCCCTATCAACCTCTTTGTAAAAACCCTGGGGGCCAAGGACAAGCAGAAGTACTGCTTGGTACTGATAATATTTCTGTCTTCAGTGAGTCTCAGAAATCTGTTGTGGCACAGTCTGAGGATATATAGAGATATTCATGGGCTAGATCGACTGAAATCAAGAAGTCCCCCGGGGTCAGATATGACACTCTAGAGGCCAGGGTCTCCATCCACAACTTCATTTTCTTCATTCACTTGTTGAGTCCACAAACTCACCTTCCTCAATGGAGGAGGGGGAGGAAGAAGAGGAGTGGGAGGATTCATATGTCCTAGTTTTGTTGTGCTTTTCCTTCGCTTTTTTCATTTTTTAAAAAAAATTTTGTGCACGTTGGGAGGGTAGAAGGTCTGCTACAGCTTTGGTGATGCCTTTTGTGGCTTGTCTTCTTTAGGGCCTGAAGCCTTCTTGAGAAGTCTGTCTCAGAATCCTCCCCACTGAGTCCCATTCCACCTGGGAGTGGAGAGAGGGAAACTCATTGTTGGAGCCCTCCTGGTTGGCTTGGGAGAGAGGAGGGCTGATTGAAAGCCCTGCTTCTTTCCCCAGGATACTTAGGACAGAGACTGGGTGCGGGTGGGGGTTGTGGCCTTGCAAGCCTCCCTTCTTTGTTCTGTAGGAGACTTACCACCTGAGTTGAGTGGTCAGGGCTCTCCTTAGTTTTAGAGCCTGTCTCTGCTCTGCACAGGGGTTCCTAGTCTATTTTCCTCCCGCTGGAGTCCTGGCTGCCTTGGTAGGTAGGGAACCCCACCTTCCTGTTCAACACATAGCCCCAGGACATAATGGAGTTAGGGATGGAAGGCTGGACACAGGCTGGGGATAACTCATCATCTGCTGAGCCTGGGATGGCAGCCTCACAAACAGAGCACTGCTTTGATTTAACCCTGTGCTGTCTTGGATGCTCTGCCAAGCCTGGAAGAGGCAGAGGAGCTGGCAGGGAGATGCCATAGAGGAGGGTCAGAGAGGGTTAATCCCCACCCCCTGGAAGAGTTAACTGCCCCAGGGAGGAAGAGAAATGTCAGAAAGGGAGAACACTGCTCCCCCCTGCCCAAAAACTGGGCAGAAACAGCTCAAAGGGCAAAGAAAGGGTGGGAGGAACAGAAACTGCTTGCATCTGCTGCCACAGAGGCAGAGAATCTGGTAGCAAGCGGGAGCACAAGGGGGCATAGCCAGAGCATGGGGAGCTAAAATGCTGATCTGCCTCTGAAGCTGCAGAGTGAGGAAAGCAGCCCACATGTCAAGAACTGTGGGAAACGCTGGTTTGTGGAAAACACATTTTCCTTTATTTCCTGTATACTTCAAACTGTCTGTCACTTCATGTACACACATACATACATTAAACAAAACCTATCACTTACTGGAGATAAAAGGCAGTAGCCAGATTTGTAATTTTGTTTTAAATTTAAGAAAATCAAAAAAACACCTGAACAGCTACCTAGGGACAGCCTGCCATGGAAAATCGTGCTATTTTCAGGGATGCTTTGATACCAAGTCAAGAAAAAAGCAACAGAGGGTCCTGTGGCACCTTTGAGACTAACAGAAGTACTGGGAGCATAAGCTTTCGTGGGTAAGAACCTCACTTCTTCAGATGCAAGTAATGGAAATCTCCAGAGGCAGGTATATATCAGTGTGGAGATAACGAGCTTAGTTCAATCAGGGAGGGTGAGGTGCTCTGCTAGCAGTTGAGGTGTGAACACCAAGGGAGGAGAAACTGTTTCTGTAGTTGGATAGCCATTCACAGTCTTTGTTTAATCCTGATCTGATGGTGTCAAATTTGCAAATGAACTGGAGCTCAGCAGTTTCTCTTTGGAGTCTGGTCCTGAAGTTTTTTTGCTGTAAGATGGCTACCTTTACATCTGCTATTGTTTGGCCAGGGAGGTTGAAGTGTTCTCCTACAGGTTTTTGTATATTGCCATTCCTGATATCTGACTTGTGTCCATTTATCCTCTTGCGTAGTGACTGTCCAGTTTGGCCAATGTACATAGCAGAGGGGCATTGCTGGCATATGATGGCATATATAACATTGGTGGACGTGCAGGTGAATGAGCCGGTGATGTTGTAGCTGATCTGGTTAGGTCCAGTGATGGTGTTGCTGGTGTAGATATGTGGGCAGAGTTGGCATCGAGGTTTGTTGCATGGGTTGGTTCCTGAGTTAGAGTTGTTATGGTGCGGTGCGTGGTTGCTGGTGAGAATATGCTTAAGGTTGGCAGGTTGTCTGTGGGCGAGGACTGGCCTGCCTCCCAAGGTCTGTGAAAGTGAGGGATCATTGTCCAGGATGGGTTGTAGATCACTGATGATGCGTTGGAGAGGTTTCTTACCCACGAAAGCTTATGCTCCCAGTACTTCTGTTAGTCTCAAAGGTGCCACAGGACCCTCTGTTGCTTTTTACAGATTCAGACTAACACGGCTACCCCTCTGATACAAGTCAAGAAAGACTAACTTGATTCATTTCCTGCATTTGAAGGGTGCCGCAGGACCCTCTGTTGCTTTTAACTTGATTTAGTGTTTTGAGAAATACTTCTGCAGCTCCTCTTAGTGAAAAGTTTTGGTAACAGTTTTGAGAACAATTTACTCAGCACGATTGGTTATTATCTGGAATTGGAAAATAAACAGTTCCACAAGTCAGCCTCAGAACAGGCTGAGTAGAGAAAAGCCAAAGAACAAAGGAGAGACCAGGACAGAAAAGAGGCTTGAATAAATTTTTCCCCTGAGCCACCTGGGCTTCACTACAGGTCTTTAACATCCCAATGATCTGCCAGCCAGCAAACTTCTCTACAGGTAAGGGACAGTTGAGAGGGTAAAAAGAATAAACAATTGTACAGCTTGCTAAATAGCTGTCTACATATGTGACAAACTGTATCAGGCAGCTTATCCAGCATTCCAGTTTATGGAAACCTTATCTGACCTGCCAAAGGGAGAAGATCACCTTGAGCTGGGTGCTGTTTGAAAGTATGCTGGGGGCTATCCTACAATGATATTTGCATTTGGTTATGTTCAAAGAGAAGCCTTGCTGTTGGACCTTTATACAGAACCAGGACAATGCCCTGAAACCTGCAGTTTCAGCAGTCTGTTTCTGTAAAGTGGTGTTTTAGCAAGATCTCCTGCTGCTCATAACCTACATATGGATTTCTATTGTTTGAGATTCTTACCCTACATTAACCATGAACCTGGCCACGAAAGTCTGAAGAAAAGTACAGTGCCCAGAATGTACCTGTAAGAACCAGTAGGTCACATTCTGAAGCCTAAGGAACATTAGGAAAATAAACTTTTTGTTCCCAAATGCTTTGCACTCTGAATTCTTATTATAGAAAATCTACCTGGCTCTTTCACTCCTTTAAGCACTATGTGAACTATACTATATATTAAAAATGTTCTGAGATGCCGAGTGGCAACCAATGCGTACATGCCTCATAAAAATTAGAAAGACACCACTAACTGACATCACATTATGCTGCCAGTGCACAAATGATGCCACATATAAGTTCAATGGGCCCCAGCCAAAGGACCCAGTCACCTCATACACAATTCATGTGCCACTTACTGAAACCTGGAATACAATATGACAAGCACTACATTGCACAAACATCTCATTGAAAAATACTACAAGACTGGCATAACTCTCTGAGGATGGCAGAACTCTCATCTAAAGGAATGCTACTGGGGAAGGGAAAAAAGCATATTTATTATTAACTACTCTTATTGATGCATGTAGAAAATGTTCTTACATCTCTTTCACACATATTCCTTGACATGAATTCCACGTCCTGCATTTGAATAAATAGACTCGAGCTTACCTTGTGCTAAAATCTCCCATGCTGCTGCAGATCCCCTTTATGTACTGAAAACGGCAAACAGCCCGTGCTGCCTACAGTACGGATCAAAAGGACTACAGGGCAGATCATTGAGTCCTTACTGAGTTATACAACTCCATAGACAACCAACCCACAACTTACTATATAGTACACTCAGGAAATCTAAACTGAAATATCAGTTGTGGAGTCACGCAGATTGATACCATCAGGATGTAACAGATTGGGGCAAACAGCATTATGCTTCGACATAAACAACTGACTACCTTCCTGTGTGCCTCTCATGAAGTTCTAATACTGTAACTCCTCACTTAACGTTGTAGTTATGTTCCTGAAAAATGTGACTTTAAGCGAAATGATGTTAAGCGAATCTAATTTCCCCATAAGAATTAATGTAAATGAGGAAGTTAGGTTAGGTTCCAGGGAAATTTTTTTCACCAGACAAAAGACATATATATATATATATATATATATATATACACACACACACACACACACACACACACACACACACACACAGAGAGTATAAGTTTTAAACAAACAATTTAATACTGGTACACAGTGATGATGATTGTGAAGCTTGGTTGAGGTGGAGGAGTCAGAGGGTGGGATATTTCCAGGAATGCCTTACTGCTAAATGATGAACTAGTAATTGGCTGAGCCCTCAAGAGTTAATTCTCACACTTTACTGTACAAGGCAGCAGGAAAGGAGGGAGGGCAGACAGACACACACCGTGTGTGTGTGTGTGTGTGAGAGAGAGAGAGAGAGAGAGATGCGCATTTCCCCTTTAAGTATGAAGAGTGGGGTCAGAAGTACACTGCCTTGTTAATTAGATTAGCAAGCTGAGACAGGACTGCAACTGCAGCTGCCTGGAAGCTCCCTCTGTCGTGTGTCCCCCCTGCTCTATGGAAGATGGGGTAAGCGGGGTGCAGGAACACGGGGGAGGGGGACACCTTGACATTAGCTCTCCTCTCCCCCCCCACCACAGCAAGCAGGAGTCTCGAGGAGCAGCTCCAAGCAGAGGGCAGGAGCAGCACATGGCAGTTGGCGGAGGGACATCTGCAATTGCTAGCCTGCTGGGCAGCTGCTACACAGGGAACTTAGGGAGCGGGGAGCTGATAGGGAGAGCTGATGGGGGGCTGTCAGTCCACCCTGGTTCCAACCACCTACCAGCTAGCTCTACCAGGTTGCTCTTCCTGCAAGCAGTGGACAAAGCAGGTGGCTGCCAAACAATGTTAGAAGGGAGCATTGCACAACTTTAAGTGAGGAGTTACTGTATAATCATTGATCATTCTCTTGCTCCTTTCCACTAAACATAGACTTCAAACACTGCGCACACTGCACTCTATTTGGACTTTCTGGATTTCAAAGCAAGGGCTAGTACCCCATTCTGCTTTGCTCCCAGGGCCAGCTCCAGGCACCAGGCACCCAAGCACATGCTTGGGGCGGCACCTGGTAAGGGGCGGTGGGGGGAGCATGGCGCGGCATTCCGCGGGGGGGCGGGCGGGCTCCGGCGGCGTGGCACTTGGCGGGGGGGCGGCGCGGGGCTCGGCGCTCGGGGGTGGTTGTTCCGGCAGCGCTCAGTGGTGGGGGGGGGCAGGCTCCGGCGGCGCGGCGCTCGGCGGGAGGTTCGGGGGGCAGCGCTTTTTTTTTTGCTGCTTGGGGCAGCAAAAAAGTTAGAGCCAGCCCTGTTTGCTCCTAGCAAAGTCCTCAAGCATCAAACGTAATGTTGTAATGTAGCTGATTTTTACCTTAAAAAACAATCTGAATTTCTCATCTATGTTCTCCTATAAGTTCCTCAGAGCATTACAATGGACCCGTAAAATGCTGCTGTGAAATAATTTTGGGGTTTTTTGTAGATACCTCTGTAAGAGACACCAGTAAGGCATTTACACCTAAAAACAAAATGCGGTGCCTATGTACCTTGACACTGGAACTGTCTAAAACGTCGTATGTTTCTGTACATCCGTTTTCCTTCTTCACCCAACCTCAAACTGACTTCTGCCACCTCGGCAAGCATAGAAATAAAAACACACTGCTAGTATCATTGGAAACAAAATGGTGCACATTTTTTACCTAACATTATTTCTTCTTTGCGTAGAATTTAATTGCTTTAATTTGACAGCCCAATTATTTTCACAGGTCTGTCCTCTGAACTTTTAGGTCCCAAGTGAGGGCTCTAATAAGTGTGCCAATATTTTAACAAAAAAGGTTTCTTCAGTTACCCTTTTTCATTGGAGAAGGAAAATTCTTCATTTAATCAATTGGTCTAGCTATACATGGAGTATGTAGTATATTTTTTCATTTCGGATATGTGTTACCATTTCCACTCCATATTTTGCTAGTTGTGCTTAAACCCAATTGTAGACATGATACATCAACATTGTGCATTTAATGATTTTTCCAGAGATTTTATTTAATTTGCCAAAAAATTACCAGTAGTGTCCTCTGAACTCCTCTCCTGCCTGCCTGAGGAGTCTGGAGTTTCACTGATTAGAATTTCCGTTTCAAACCCTATTCAACTGGCAGTAATCTGAATAGCACATAGATCTTAATGTCTCTCCATAGCTACATTAATGAGTATTTACATTGCAAATCTGTTCTTATTTCATGCGAGATGTAGGATTTAAGCATGACTGAGAAGTAATTATATACATGCATATGTATATTTCAGGATTAGTGCTGACTCTTCACACTGCTGTCAGAGAATGTGACCATGCAGAGTCACTTCCTACAGTGATTAAGAACTGATGGTATTATTAATGTTAGGAGGCTCTAAGTGGCTCGGAGGGATGAAGTTTTGATATAATTCTCAAGTTAACGTTACTCTTTATGTTATATCGGTAAATAATTACTTACAGGTGTAAGGGAAACATATACTTTAGGACTAAAAGGGTAGCATGTAAACTATTTATAGTTACTCTTTAGGAAGCCAAAACCAATCGTAGCAGCTGTACTACTGGCACACACAGTAAGTATCTATGCTGTCAGATGAATAATGACAAACTGGGATATTGTGTTGTATAACTTGGGTTTACTCAGTAGTAAATGGACTTGTGCAATGTGACTGAATATATTTAGATTTCCCCTCCCAAACTTTGCTGTGAATGAGACTAATGAAATAAAATAGCAAGTATAATTAATTTGGAACCAGGGAAGTAAACGTTGGGGTCACACCTCAGCACTTCATACTACTGATCTAAAAAGAAGACCTGGCATCCCTGTGTCATTCTGGCTGGATGGAAAGTTCTCACAAGGGGAGAACAGAAAGAAGAAAGGAAGTGTTGTAATCTAAAGGAAATGTTACTCACCCTGTACAACAACTGTAGTTCTTCAAGATACATGTCCCTATATGGGTGCTCCATTCCATATGCCCCTTGAGCCCTTAATCAGAGATTTCTAGCTAGCAATGCCCACATGGCCCACCTTCTCGTGGCAGACACTGAGGGTATATAGGGGTGCATGGGCAAACTGCCCTCAGTTCCTTCTCTATCCAGTTATCCTCTTAAGGAGCAACCCAAGGAGAGGGAAAGGAGGGCGGGTATTTGATCATCATTGGGACACGCATCTTGAAGAACCACAGTTACTGGACAGGATGAGTAACCATTTCTTCTTCTTAGAAGAGCGTCCCTAAGGTTGCTCCACTCTAAATGATTACTGAGCAGGTGGGGGCTTCACCAAATGCAGCATCAGACCTGATGACATGGAGCAGGGCACACTGCTGTGAAAACATATGCAGTGAAGTGCAGGTAGCAGCTCTACATAGCTCACAAGCTGGGATATTCTTCAGAAATGTCACTTGGTTTAATGAGCTCTCACCCCCTAGGGGGGTGGAGTACCTGCCGATTGATAACAGGTGTAGATACAACCTAATGTCCATTTGGAAAGTCTTTGAGAAGAAATGAGGGCACCCTTAGACCTATCCGTGAAGGACAGAAAGAGTCTAGGTGGTCTCCTAAACTGCTTAGTCCTATCCAAGTAGAAGGCTAAGGCCCTTCTAACATCCATGGTATGGAAGTAGGATTCCTGCTGAGAACTGTGAGGTTTCAGAAAACATATTGGTAGATACATCAATTAGTTAAGATTAAAATCTGAAGTAACCTTGGATAGAAACCTAGGATGCGAACATAAAGAGACCTTATCATGAAAGAACGTGGTAAAGGGGTACAGGCCATCAAAGCCCCAATCTCCCTACCTTGTGGACCAACGTGATGACAAGTAGGAAGGCCGTCTTCATATATAATGAAGAAAGGAGCAGGTAGTCACTGGTTTCAAATGAAGGTCTCACAAGGTAGTTAAGTACTAGATTGAAGTCCCAAAAACGGGTGGTGTATCTAATGTAGGAAAAGAGATTACTCAAACCCTTGATAAATCTGGACGATACCGGGTGATCAAAAATGGAAAATCCCTTGACCAGGGATGAAAGACTGATATGACAGCCAAGTGTACCTTGACCAAGTTGATGGATAACCCAGATGTTTTCAGATCCAGCAAGTAATTCAGGATGAGGGACAGAGGAACCAACTCAGGCTGAAGGTAACAATGACCGTACCAGTGGGTGAATCTCTTCCATTTCTGCAGGCAAGTAGTGCAAGTGGATGTCTTTCTAATGTGCAGTAAGACCTGCAGTACATGTAGAGCAGGAGACCTCTATTCCCTAGGGCCATCCAGGAGCCAGGCCCTAAGAGACAGAACCACCAAATTGGGGTGAAGTGCATGATCTGAGTCCTGAGACAGGAGATGGAGAATGGTTGATAGCTTTGTGGTTAGATTGGGGGTTGGATACAGAGCTGAAGCAGGTAAGCTTGTCTTGACCAGGAAGGTACTATTAGACTAACTCTGGCCTTTGTCCTACCTGACCTTATTCATCACTCTTAGAATTAGGAGTGTTGGGGAAAAGGCATAGACAGATTCCTCTTCCATGTTAGAAGGAAGGCATCCCCCAGCAAGTGGTAACCCAGTTGCTCCCTTTAATAGAGAGAGGACACTTCCTGTTCTCGTAGGTGGGCAAAAAGACCTATCCCATCTCTAGAATATGTCCCGAAGGACCTGAGAATCCAGCTCCAATACATAGTCATAGGAGAGGTGTCTGCTGAGGGCATCAGCAGTGGTGTTTTGGATGTCTAGAAGGTAGGCTACTGAAATCTGGATGTGGTTGGCTATGCATCAGTTCCAGAGCTTTATAACTTTGGCAAACAAGGAGGGTGATATGTTGCTCTGTCCTGCTTGTTGATGTAAAACATGCAGGACATGTTGTCTGTCATGGTCCTGATCACTCTGCTCCTGATGAAGGGCAGGAAATGGAGACAAGTATTCCTGACCTCTCTGAGTTCCAACAGGTTGATGTGGAGCCCTATCTCATGGGCCAATCATCTGCCCTGAACTGTGAGGGCACTGAAGTGGGCTCCCCAACCCAATATGGATGCATCGGTTGTTAGTCACTGATGGGGTTGGGTGGCAGAAAGGGATGCCTGCACAGACATGCAATTTACCTTTCCACCAGTTCAGGGAGTTCTTGACATGCAAAGCATCCACCCCCTGCCTGTCTAAGGTGTGTCTGATCAGGGAATAAGCAGTTCTCAACCTTGGAAACAGTGGCAGTGTAACCTTGCATGACTGGTCACAAAGGTGACGCTGTCATATGGCCAAAGAGCTGAAAATAGTTCCCTATTGATATCTGAGGGCTTCCCTGAATTGTCCTTACCAGTCCTGACAGAGTGATAAATCTGTCTAAAGGGAGGTACGCACTGGCTGCCTCCGAGTCTAAGTATGCTCCTATGAACTGAATTCCTTGCACCGGTACTAATGTGGACTTCTTTATGTTTAGTTGTAGGCCCAACTCTCAGAACAGAGAAAGGGCCTTTCAAGGGATAACTCCACTGCCTAGGAAGAGCAGCCTTTGAGAAGCCAGTCGTTGAAACACAGGAAGATGAGAATCACTTCCTGTTGAAGGTAAGATAGCATGACTGCTCGAACCTTCAAGAACACACTTGGGGCCGAAGATAGGCCAAAGGGAAGCACTTGGTACTGGAAGTGATTTTGGCCCACAGCAAATCCTAAGTATTTCCTGTGTGATGGATAAATGGCTATATGGAAGAAGGTGTCTTGCAGGTCAAGGAAATAAAACCAATCCCCTTCCTCTAATGCAGAAATTATAGTTATGAGTTACTATAATTCCTGTTCTAGAGGAAGGGGATCTTATCTTCAACATTTGGGGCTTCACAAACTTGTTCAGCTATCTAAGATCAGCCTTCAACTTCTGTTCCTTTTTGGTAAGAGGGGTCGCTGCAGAGGGACGGGGAAGAGGTTAGAAGGGAGTGAGTGTCTGTGACTGGGTTCCAGGGGGGCCACACTGAGATTACTCAATTAGGGCAAATTGCAAAGAATGGAGCAGACAATCCCCAAAGCTGGTGGATATTCCAATACTTAGATTTACCAAGCGAGCACAAAACAGCTTCTATAATACCTTACTGGTTACCCAGAAACCAAAACACAGTTCCCTTAAAAGTAACCCAGCCTTTGGGCTCCCACCCAGACAGCCAAGTCAAATATGAAAGTTCTACCAATCCCAAAGGATCGAACACATTATCTCCCAAGTTATTGAATATTCCAGATCTTACCCAAATACACACTTACAGCCAATTCTTCTTAACTAAACTAAAATTTATTAAAAAAGAAAAGAGAGAGCGTATTGGTTAAAAGATCAGAATACATACAGACATGAGTACAGATCTGAGATCAGTTTCACAGTCAAGATAGTGAGCTTTGGAGTTGCAAACAGTTATTCAAATTAGTCCATAGATTCAGTCCAATGTTCATATCTAGGGTGACCCAGATGGGACTGGAGATCTCAGTCTTATGACTCAAGCTTCCACTGCATAAAGCATCAAGCAGATCTGAGATGAAAGGATCAGGTCCCAAGAATTTTTATACAGTTCCAGGCCTTCTCTTGACAGCACAGAGTCCTTAGGCGAGCAATAGGCAATCATCGAGACTTTGAAGTAAACCTATTTCCTAAGCAACACCAGTAATTAGCTACACGGGTTAACATAAGGCAATTGCCTGTTTTTCACCATTTGCAGGTGATTGGCTATGCATTTCAAAGAGTGATATCACTATATTTACAGTTCATTTAAATGTTAAATTCTCCTTTTGATCTCTGAATTAGCAGAATACAGAATAGACAGCAACTGTTTGATTACATTGTCAACCTCTAACAATAGATATGTAAACACACAAAAAACACAAACATCATCTACCAATATCTTCCTAAAGATTGAATTTGGGTCATTTATCCTGCAGGATGCTTAAGCCTTTCTGGCCATGTGTCTCAGTGTCAAAAACTGGACGGTGTAGCCCCATGTTAAGAACTCCAAGACCCATTGGTCTGTGGAGATCTGCTCCTAAGCCAGGTGGAAATGGACAAGGCGGTCCCCAAAGGAAGGGAGGGAGGTGGGCTAAAGGGTGCAACTGTAAACCAGAGGAGCAGGAGAATTTGAACCCTTGACTAACCCATCAAAAGTACTGTTTGGATGACACCTGAGTGGTCATGGAGGGCAGCTGGGCAGCCCTCCTCCTCTAAAACTTCTGCACTTTTCTGGGGGGTTCCATTGGTCTTTGGTACCCCATGAATTGAGCAGGACATGATCTCGGGGCAGTCTGTAACTTACTGAAACGTATCTTGTTCATAGGTATATAGATGCTCAAGAAACATAGGGTCACGCTGGAGTCCTTAACCACATGCAGAGGATCATTTGTGGTCTACAAGAAGAGTCTGTGACCATCAAAGGGGAGGTCCTCTGACGTATTTTGGACCGTTCTTGGAAACCCCAAAAGCTGAAGCCAGGATGCCCTGCACACAACTACTGCCATGGAGAGGGACTTGGCAGCAGTATCTGCAGTGTTCAAGGATGCTTGAAGAGACATTTTGGCCAACAGCTGACCCTCAGCAACAATAGATTGGAATAGTTTCCTGCAGTCCTGTGGCAGATGTTCAACAAAGGCTCGCTGTAATTTGTGAAGTTATATTTAGCAATGACCACCTGATAGATCCAGTCGCTTTTGGTCCTTGTCATAGGAGGTAGCCCTGGAAAGTGCCAACTACCCCGTTCAGTCACCACAAGGAAGGTAGGTGGGGGATGGGAAAACAAGAAGTCACGGTCCTTAGGGGGCACCTAATACTTCTTGTCTGGCCTTTTGCATGTTGGTGGAATAGTGACCAGTGTCTGCTATACCACCTTAGCTGGATCCAGGAGAGCCTCATTAATGGGTGGTGCCACTCTGGAGGATGTCGCTGACTACAAAATGTCAAGCAGCATGTGCTGCTGGTCTCTGACTTCCTCAAGTGGGATCCACAGAGCATCCGCTACTCTTCTAATGAGGTCTTGGAATTGCCTAAAGTCATCAGCAATGGAAGGAGAGGGAGGCATAAGCGCCCCAAGTGGCAATGACAAAATGGGAGTTTCAGGGGTGAATTCCTCATCAACTATGTCTTCCAACTCCTCAAATGTCTCCTCCTGCCTGGGAGGGGTAGAGGCTGGATGTGGAAACCGGGTCTGCTGCTGGGATGGTACCGGTGGTTTATTGAACTATTGCCAATAGACAGCCCACAGATCCCAATATGGGCATTGTAGAGGTCCATAATGGAGGGGGGGTGGCATACAGGGCTGGGTCCACCATGCTTGATGTGCCGCAAAGTCCTCCCTTCACGAAGACAGATTCCCAAAGAAGTATGCAGGACAGTCCCTGACAGAAATTGAGGAGATTGACTGGGAGTCCTCTTCTTCCTCCACATCATCCCATGGGGGAAGGGCGTGTCAATGAGGATGGAATAGAGTCCTGTGTCAGGGAGTGGCCACTTAGAGACTGAGGTCTCAGTACGATGAAGTGCTTGGTACCTGTCAACAATGGGGACTCTTGTTCATTTGACACCAAGAGATCCCTTGAATACCAGAACTCTTGATGGATCAGAAAAGGGCCCCAGGACTGACACCGCAGCCAAAGTTGCTGTCGCTAGAGATGACGGTACCAGTAATCCTGAGTGTTCTGCAGGCTTTGTCAGGTTTCCTCATTACCAAGAGTACAGCTTCTACAGGTACCCCCAGCTGAGCAATTTGCATCAGTACCAGTCACTGGGTTAAGGTACGGAACTGCACCAATGGCTGAGCGGAATGCTTCGGTCCTGACAACAGGGCTGAGCTTGATGGTAACCTGTGCCTCCCCTTACTAATGGACGGTACAGGTGTCCTATTGGAGATGTGTTTCCTCTCCCTGGAGCTCCGAGGACCTGGTCTTTTTGGAACTGGGTCCTTAGATAAAGAGTTCCTCTTTTTGAGAGTCTCCCCAAGTGCTCCAAAGTCTTCCCTTTCTTAGAGGAAGCAGGTCCCAACACTAATGGGGCACTGGACTGTCCAAGGACAGATATATGGCTCAGAAAGTGGTTGCAGGGAATGTTCGATTACCAAGAGTCTGACTATCTCCCTATTCTCCCTAGTCCTGGACTTAAGGGCTACACAAAAAGAGCACTTTTGGGAGATGAGACTCTCCCCAGGCAATGGACACACTTGGAGTGTCCACTGCTCACTGATATGGCCTCTTGGCAAGACAGTCAACATTTGAAGGCCGGGAAAGTAGGCCTACCCCACCAGGCGAAGACAAATCTCCCTAGGGAAAAGAGAGGGAAAACAGCTCTCTCACCTAAACTCACTACACTAATGCTAACAATGTTAACATATCTAACTTGAATAGAAGTAAAAAGAAAATCAGAGTACGTTCAAAGCAGACATGCTAGTGTTCAGTCTTGAGCAGAGGCGGTACAGAAGCAACGGGGGGGTGGTTTGCCCATGCACCCCTATGTAGGCTCAGTATCTGCCACCAGGAGGCATAAGGCACATTATATGGGCCAAATGGGCACTGCTAATTAGAAATCTCCTATCAAGGGCTCAAGAGGCACATGCACACCTGGAATAAGGAGCACCCACAAGGACACTACTTGAAGAAGAAAAAGATCTTACCTGCAGTAGCTGATTTTGCAATATACTCCCTTATACCTGAGAACATGATTAATCCCAAGGTATAATAGCTGAAATCATTAGAATGAATCTACATATGTGCAATTGTTTTTATTTGAGGAAGAAGTAAAATCTTTTTCTTCAGATATGATTTCGGTTAAAATAAGAGAGATGATTTAAAAATTATATTTAAGTCATTTATTCAAAACTGTTCAATGATCTCTTCTATCTTTTCTTCAGTGGTGAGTACAGAACTCCAGCTTAAAATGGTGGACATAACCCTCCAAAGCAGTGGCACAGGAACTACCAGCAGCTGATGCCAGGACTGGAGCAGCCCCGGAAAAAAAATTAGTGGGTGCTTAGCACCCACCAGCAGCCAGCTCCCCAGCACCTCACACCTGCCGCTGGCCCTGCCAATCAACTCCTCTTCTCCCTCCCAGCACCTCCTGCCCACCATGATCAGCTGTTTCATGGTAGGTAGAAGGTGCTGGAGAGAGAAGGGGGAGGAGCGGGGATGGGGCACACTCAGGGGAGGGGGCAGAACTGGGCGGGAAGAGGCAGGGCAGGGACAAAGTGGGGGCAGGAAGAGGCAGGGTGGGGAAAGGGTGGAGTGGGGGTGCGGCCTCAGGCGGAGCAGGAGCAGGAAGAGGCAGGGTGAGGGTGGTGTCACAGCCCCAAGGACCCCTTCCCTCAGGGGGTCCCTTGGGGAGGCAGATCAGCCTTGTATGTTGCTAACGCTGGTACAGGCATTGCAAAGCATGTCAGGAAGGGTCAGAAGTATGAGTGTGGGGTGAAAGATTCTTTTGCAGGTTGTGAAAGGCCAAAGAGCAAGGGAGAGAGCAGAGAATGGGTTAACTTGACACTTCAGCTAGCTCAGGCCGAAGATAAGACGTTGACTCCAGCCCAAGGCTGCAACACACATCTGACTCTCAGCTGCTGGCCAAGAAAAACAGGGGCTTATTCCACCCCAACCAGCCATGAGAAAGGAGGATTCGGCTGAACAGAACTGCAGGGGCTGCAAAAACGAGTGAGACAGTGAAGGCCAGCGAGGAAGAAAAACAAAGTCTCGCGTCCCTGGAGCTAGTGTCTTTTGGGAAAGCTGAGGAGGCACAGAAAGCCAGTTTGGACTGGTACAAAGATCACCAGGAACAGAGGTCCCTGAACAAGACACCCCAAAAGGACCCCAGGACTTAAAACCTTCCTGAGAGCTGAAGCAAGTCGGAGATCAACAGCAGACCCTGGATGACCCGTGCATGGGACAAGAACTCCCGTCCACCCTTCCCCCTCTTCTTACATTACGCCCAGGCTTGGCCAGCCTCGGCTAATGCAGGTGTGAGTATGAAAGTGGGTTAGGGCTTGGGGCACTGTAGCCGTGCACTCACCCCTGTGGCGCCTCCTGCTGGTCTCTCAGGGAATTAGCTCGATTTCCAGCCCAGAGCGCCCTCTGCAGGCCGGTGATCCGCTACCGCTTGGCCCCCCTGTCGCTCCCAGGACCCCGGTGCTCCGTTTGTCTGGGGTACTTCCCCCTGGCAGTAACCTCTCAGTCTTAGGGTCTCCCCTCCCCAGGGAACCCCTACCCACTATCCCTACCTCATCTCAGTATACGACTACTGCCAGTCATTGTCTAGCCCCCGCGCCCTGGGGCAGACTGCAGTATCAGCCTGCTCATCACTGGCAAGGTTGGGTTTGGACCTGCTGCCTTTGCCTACCCCTGGGCTGCCCTCTGCAATCCCCAGTACCTATTAGTCCAATGCTAGGCCGCAGCCTGGGGCTTTCCAGGCTGGAGCTCCCCGGCTCCTCTGTCTTTCCCCAGCCCTGATCCACTCAAGTATCCTGTCTCTAGCTCCCTGCAGCCAGGTCCTTCTCTCTCTGAATGCAGAGAGAGACTGTTTGGGCTCCTGGCTCCCAGCCTTTTTATACAGACCAGCTGTGGCCTGATTGAGGTGTGGCCCAGCTGCGGCCACTTCCCCAATCAGCCCAGCTTTTAGAGCTGCAGCCCTCTCCAGGGCTGCTTTCCAGCCTCCCAGGCAGGAGCAGGTGTCTACCCCGCTACAGGCACTAACACTTTCTTCCTTCCTCTGAGTGACGTGGGGAACCCGCAGCACTCTCTGCTGTTATTTTATTAATAAAGCTTTAAAATTTAGTCACTTGGTGTGCTCCTCCATCTCCTCCCCTAAAGATCCTGAGGCCTCAACCTGATCACCTGATGCCCCAGGCAGATTGGTAACACAAATCTGTCACAGTGGGGGTAGGGGCTGAGCGGGGGTTGAGCACCCCCGGGGAAAAGAGGAAGCCAGCAGCTGTGGCTGATACCATTGGCTGTGTGTGTTTTCAGTCTCTCTTTATCAACACTACAAATTACACTAGTGTAAGCAGATTAACATGATTATTTCAGAACTATTAGATGTTGCGTTTCTCTTTGTGGAATGAATTCGCGAGACATTGACAGCAATGGAGACACTAGGGTATATAGCCCTTTAAGTTTAAGCCCAATGACTGGCATCTCTAAGCATGCTGATAATTGAATCCAAAGCATCTTATTTAAGTGTTGTTAAAAATAACCATGTGATGTTTCCGAATAACTTAGGGTATTATTGTCTTGTGTAATATGACTTCAAAACTATATTTTTCTGAGATAGTTTCTGAAATTCCTGTGTTGATAATCTACCACATTTTGACACAATATAAGCAGCTCACTTGATTGAAATATTCAAAATGTAAAGATTCAATACTGTATGCATTCATACTACCCCAGTGCAAACCTGTCTCAGAGTTCACCAGATACACAATATACCTTACTCATCCTAAAAGGATTATGGAACAAGATCCTGTGTAGTAATAGAGATCATGTAAGAACCAACACAGAAATGTCTCCAGTGCTATGGAAAGAAACACAGATGTGTTTTTCCATGCTGTAAGCAAATATGTATGCATGGCAAAAGTATACAGTTCACCTTTATAGACAGGCAGGCTACAAGAGATTACATCTTTGAATCTCTAAATGTAGGTTCAGCTGAATGTACAGTATACATTTTGAAATAGATGATATGCACTGTCAGGACTGAGATCCCCACTTTGAACTTTAGGGTACAAATGTAGGGGCCTGCATAAAAACTTCTAAGCTTAATTACCAGCTTAGCTCTGGTTCGGCTGCCACCATTTTCAATGGATTCCCTCCCTGGGAAACCTTGAAAAACCTTCACCAAATCCCTGGTGAAAACAAATCCAACCCCTTGGATTTAAAACAAGGGGAAATTAACCATTCCCCTCCTTCCTCCCACCAACTCCTGGTGAATCAAGATCCAAAACCCCTTTGGATCTAAAACAAGGAAAAAATCAATCAGGTTCTTAAAAAGAAGGTTTTTAATTAAAGAAAAAGGTAAAAATCATCTCTGTAAAATCAGTATGGAAATCAACCTTACAGGGTAATCAAACTTAAAGAGCTCAGAGGACTCCCCTCTAGTCTCAGGTTCAAAGTACAGCAAACAAAGAGAAACACTCTAGTAAAAGGTACATTTACAAGTTGAGAAAACAAAGGAAAACTAACACGCCTTGCCTGGCTATTTACTTACAAGTTTGAAATAGGAGAGACTTGCTTAGAAAGATGTGGAGAACCTGGATTGATGTCTGGTCCCTCTCAGTCCCCGAGAACGAACACTCTCCCAAACAAAGAACACAAACAAAAGCCTTCCCCCCCCCCCAAGATTTGAAAGTATCTTGTCCCCTTATTGGTCCTTTAGGTCAGATGCCAGCCAGGTTACCTGAGCTTCTTAACCCTTTACAGGGAAAAGGATTTTGGAGTCTCTGGCCAGGAGGGATTTATAGTACTGTACACAGGACAGCTATTACCCTTCCCTTTATAGTTATGACACGCCCCCCAAATCACAGATAGTGTTGGATGTTCGGTTCCACACTGGCTGTGATTTCTTCCTGGAGTTCTAGGAGAAAACAGAGTTAATAAGACACATGTACCTTTAGACATACTACTGATTATATAAAAACTAACAATATGTTTCATTCCAAGAACAATTGTTAACCAGTTAACTCTGGGAAACTTTCCCGGGAAAGTGCATCAGCCACTTTGTTAGAAGCTCCCGAAATGTGTTGTATTTCAAAATCAAAATCTTGGAGAGCTAAACTCCACCGAAGAAGTTTTTTGTTATTTCCCTTGGCGGTATGAAGCCACTGTAGCGCAGCATGGTCTGTTTGTAGTTGGAAACGCCGTCCCCAAACATATGGGCGTAGCTTTTCCAGCGCGTACACAATGGCGTAGCATTCCTTTTCACTGATTGACCAATGGCTTTCCCTCTCAGACAGTTTCTTACTGAGAAACACGACAGGATGGAATTCTTGATCCGGTCCTTCCTGCATTAAAACTGCTCCCACGCCTCGCTCGGACGCATCTGTGGTTACTAGGAACGGTTTGTCAAAGTCTGGGGCCCTTAGCACAGGGTCAGACATGAGTGTTGCCTTAAGCTGGTTAAAGGCCTTTTGACACTTATCAGTCCACTGAACTGCATTTGGCTGTTTCTTTCTGGTTAGGTCTGTCAGCGGGGCGGCGATTTGGCTGTAGTGGGGTACAAATCGCCTATAATATCCAGCCAACCCTAAGAAGGATTGGACCTGTTTCTTAGACTTTGGAACCGGCCACTTTTGGATAGCATCCACTTTGGCCTGTAGGGGATTTATAGTTCCTTGACCCACCTGGTGCCCCAGGTAAGTCACTCTGTTTTGGCCTATTTGACACTTTTTAGCCTTAACAGTTAGTCCTGCCTGCTGGATGCGCTCGAAAACTTTTTCCAGGTGCTCCATGTGCTCTGCCCATGAATCAGAAAAAATGGCCACATCATCGAGGTAGGCAACTGCAGATTCTCCCAATCCCGCTAGGAGACCATCTACAAGTCTTTGGAAGGTGGCGGGTGCATTTCGCAACCCGAAAGGAAGTACATTGAATTCATACACCCCTGCCTGGGTGACGAAGGCTGACCTTTCCTTAGCGGGTTCATCTAGTGGTACTTGCCAGTACCCCTTGGTTAAGTCCAAAGTAGAGATGAATTGGGCATGTCCCAATTTCTCCAATAGCTCATCTGTGCGTGGCATTGGATAGTTGTCAGGACGAGTTACAGCATTTAGCTTACGGTAGTCCACGCAAAAGCGTATTTCCCCATCTGGTTTGGGAACTAGAACCACTGGAGATGCCCATGCACTCTTAGAGGGGCGGATTATACCCATCTGTAGCATGTCCTGGATCTCCCTTTGTATAGCCGTTTTGGCATGAGGTGACTCCCGGTAGGGTGGGGTTCTAATAGGGTGAGCATTACCTGTGTCAATGGAGTGGTATGCCCGTTCGGTCCATCCTGGAGTGGCTGAGAAAATTGGTGCAAAGCTTGTGCACAGCTCCTTGATCTGCTGTCGCTGCAGACGTCCAAGGGTCGTGGAGAGGTTCACCTCTTCCACGCCACCATCCTTTTTTCCTTCGTAGTAGACACCTTCAGGCCACTCCGCATCATCTGTTTCCTGGGCTGTAAACTGGCAAACGTTTAATTCTCTGGAATAAAAGGGCTTAAGAGAATTAACATGGTATACCTTAGGCTTTATGTTGGAGGTGGGGGAGGCTATGAGATAGTTAACAGCTCCTAGGCGCTCCTGGACCGTGAATGGTCCTTCCCACGACGCTTCCATTTTATGGGCCTGGAGCGCCTTTAAGACCATGACTTGGTCTCCTACCTTGAAGGACCGTTCTCTGGAATGTTTATCATACCAGGCCTTTTGCTCTTCCTGAGCATCCTTTAGGTTTTCTTTAGCAAGGGCCAAAGAATGTCGGAGGGTGTTTTGTAGGTTGCTTACAAAGTCTAGAATGTTTGTTCCTGGAGAAGGCGTAAACCCCTCCCATTGCTGCTTCACCAACTGTAATGGCCCCTTAACCTCACGGCCATACACAAGTTCAAATGGTGAAAACCCTAAGCTGGGATGTGGTACAGCCCTGTAGGCAAAAAGCAACTGCTGTAACACGAGGTCCCAATCATTGGAGTGTTCATTTACAAATTTACGTATCATGGCCCCCAAAGTTCCATTAAACCTCTCCACCAGGCCATTGGTTTCATGGTGGTAAGGGGTGGCAACCAAGTGATTCACCCCATGAGCTTCCCACAGGCTTTCCATGGTTCCTGCCAGGAAGTTAGTTCCCGAATCTGTAAGGATGTCGGAGGGCCAACCTACCCTGGCAAAAATGTCTGTTAATGCCTGGCACACACTTTTAGCCCTGGTGTTGCTTAAGGGTACTGCTTCCGGCCATCGGGTAGCAAAATCCATGAAAGTCAGTACGTACTGCTTTCCTCTGGGTGTCTTCTTTGGGAAAGGACCCAGAATATCCACAGCTACGCGCTGAAATGGGACCTCAATTATGGGTAGTGGCTGGAGAGGGGCTTTAACCTGGTCTTGGGGTTTTCCCACTCGTTGGCACACCTCACAAGACCGGACATAATTAGCAACGTCCTTGCCCATTCCCTCCCAGTGGAAGGACTTCCCCAACCGGTCTTTGGTTCTGTTCACCCCAGAATGGCCACTGGGATGATCATGGGCTAAGCTCAAGAGCTTTACCCGATACTTAGTGGGAACTACCAACTGCCTTTGAGGATGCCAGTCTTCCTGGTGCCCACCCGAAAGAGTCTCCTTGTATAAAAGTCCTTGTTCTACAACAAACCGGGATCGGTTAGAAGAGCTGAGAGGCGGTGGGGTGCTCCGCGCCGCCGCCCAAGCTTTCTGAAGGTTGTCATCTGCTTCCTGCTCGGCCTGGAACTGTTCCCTTGATGCTGGAGACATCAGTTCCTCCTTGGACTGTGGACCGGGGCTTGGTCCCTCTGGAAGCGATGCAGGTGCTGGGGCTGTTTCCATTGACTGTGAACCGCTGTCCGCTGGAGCACTATGTGGTAACTCAGGCTCTGGCTGAGCCTCTTGGGTAGGGTTATCTGCTGCTTCTGCCAATTCAGGCTCGCTGGTGCCCTCTGGCGTTGGAGTTGTAGACGGGTTTGCAAGCGCTGGACTCAGGGCTGGCAATGGTTCTGGTGCTGGTTGCGTTGCCAGTTCCGGTTCTGGGACTGGCTTTGGCTGGGTCTCTGGGATTGGATCCACTACGGCTGTTGCAGTCGTTGGCAGGGGATCCAGTTCCACCACCTTTGTCTGGGTCTCCGGTAACACAGACGGGGCCCTGGTGGACGGCTCAGGAACAGGGATGGGGGTGAAAGCTTGCTTAGCCTGGCTGCGGGTGACTATTCCCACCCTCTTGGCTACCTTCACATGGTTGGCCAAGTCTTCTCCCAGCAGCATGGGAATGGGATAATTGTCATAGACTGCAAAAGTCCACATTCCTGACCAGCCCTTGTACTGGACATGCAACGTGGCTGTAGGCAAGGTTACAGATTGTGACACGAAGGGTTGAATTGTCACTGTAGCCTCTGGGTTGATGAGTTTGGGGTCCACTAGGGATTGGTGGATAGTTGACACTTGAGCCCCAGTGTCCCTCCAAGCGGTAACCTTCTTTCCGCCCACTCTCAAGGTTTCCCTTCGCTCCGAGGGTATGAGAGAGGCATCTGGGTTTGGGGATCTTTGGTGTGATTGGGGTGTAATGAACTGTAATCGGTTGGGGTTCTTGGGGCAGTGAGCCTTTATATGTCCCAGTTCATTACATTTAAAACATCGCCCTGCTAAGGTATCACTGGGACGATGTTGGTTGGTGGATACTGCTGTGGTGGGGTGAGAAGGCGTCTGGGGTTTCCCTTGGGATGTGGGTGGGGCCTTGGGTTGTCCCCGGTGGTAAGGTTTTGTTTCGGCTTGCCCCTTCTGATATTCGCTCCAACTGCTACTAGTTTTTTTCTTTTCTGCCACCTCCACCCATTGGGCTCCAATCTCCCCCGCCTCAGTTACAGTTTTGGGCTTCCTATCTAGGATGTACCTTTCTATTTCCTCAGGAACACCCTCTAAAAACTGCTCCATTTTTACTAGGCAAAGCAGATCTTCCAGAGATTTAACATTTGGTCCTGATACCCAGGCATCACAATTTTTGTCAATGTGGTAGGCATGACGGGTAAATGACACATCCGGTTTCCACTTTAGGGCTCTGAACCGCCGACGGGCATGCTCGGGTGTTAGCCCCATTCGGAGTCTGGCCTTGTTTTTAAAAAGTTCATAACTGTTCATGTGTTCCTTAGGCATTTCAGCCGCCACCTCTGCTAAGGGTCCACTGAGCTGCGGCCTCAGCTCTACCATGTACTGGTCTGCAGTGATGCTGTATCCAAGGCAGGCCCTTTCAAAATTTTCTAAGAAGGCCTCAGTATCATCGCCTGCCTTGTAGATGGGGAATTTTCTGGGATGGGAAGTGGTACCGGGAGGGGGGTTGTTAGCATTGGCTGGTGCATCCTGCTTAGCTTTTGCCACTTCCAGTTCATGCTTCCTTTCTTTTTCTCTCTCCTCCATCTCTTTTTCTTTCAGCTCCATAGTTCTCTTGTGAGCCTCCTCTTTGGCTTTTTCCAGCTCCATCTCTCTTTCATGGGCCTCCTTTTTGGCTTTTTCTTCTCTTTCTCTCTGCTCTGTCTCGAGTTTTGCTAATTGAAGCAGTCTCTGATGTTTTCTTTCATTTTCTTCTGCTTCTAGTTTGGCCAGTTCTATTTTGTTAGCTACTTCTTTGGTAGTCATTTTCCTGTTTTCTTGTGCTGGGTAACCCCCTCTGCAGTGGGCTGAAACTGGGAAGCTCTCAGCTCTGGCTGCTGCAGAGTTAACAGTAACTTTCTAACTAGCTACTCCCGAGGATGTAAAAAGAAAAAAAAACAATTCAGCTTGTAAATACCTTTTACCAGTCATTTGCTAATTGAACCCTTCTCTTAACAAAGGACCTGTAAAAAAAAAACTTAACACCTCTGCCTTCAGGCAAGGAGAGATAAGATATGCATCTATCTACTTCCAGCTCGGCTTTCCAAGCAGCTAGAAGGAAAAAAAAATCTCACTGGCTTTTGGGTTTAAAATGATCCCACCGCTATTCACCATGTCAGGACTGAGATCCCCACTTTGAACTTTAGGGTACAAATGTAGGGGCCTGCATAAAAACTTCTAAGCTTAATTACCAGCTTAGCTCTGGTTCGGCTGCCACCATTTTCAATGGATTCCCTCCCTGGGAAACCTTGAAAAACCTTCACCAAATCCCTGGTGAAAACAAATCCAACCCCTTGGATTTAAAACAAGGGGAAATTAACCATTCCCCTCCTTCCTCCCACCAACTCCTGGTGAATCAAGATCCAAAACCCCTTTGGATCTAAAACAAGGAAAAAATCAATCAGGTTCTTAAAAAGAAGGTTTTTAATTAAAGAAAAAGGTAAAAATCATCTCTGTAAAATCAGTATGGAAATCAACCTTACAGGGTAATCAAACTTAAAGAGCTCAGAGGACTCCCCTCTAGTCTCAGGTTCAAAGTACAGCAAACAAAGAGAAACACTCTAGTAAAAGGTACATTTACAAGTTGAGAAAACAAAGGAAAACTAACACGCCTTGCCTGGCTATTTACTTACAAGTTTGAAATAGGAGAGACTTGCTTAGAAAGATGTGGAGAACCTGGATTGGTGTCTGGTCCCTCTCAGTCCCCGAGAACGAACACTCTCCCAAACAAAGAACACAAACAAAAGCCTTCCCCCCCCCCCAAGATTTGAAAGTATCTTGTCCCCTTATTGGTCCTTTAGGTCAGATGCCAGCCAGGTTACCTGAGCTTCTTAACCCTTTACAGGGAAAAGGATTTTGGAGTCTCTGGCCAGGAGGGATTTATAGTACTGTACACAGGACAGCTATTACCCTTCCCTTTATAGTTATGACATGCACTATTAGCCAAAAATCATAACATTTCTTATTGTTAATTTCCTTTCTGATACCAACATCTCCCACAATTCTGGATGTCTGGGTTGCTCTCCTCCCTCTGTGGCTCACAGAGGTGGATCTGAGTTTTGGAGCCACACCGTCTGGCCAAGTCCCCTCAGCTCCTGCTTGCTTCCAGATGAGTTATTTCCAAGCTATAAAACTTGCATAACATCATTAACAAATATTCCAGAGATAACGCAGTAACTATGTATGTTAGACCAAGTAAGATGGCCATATGGTGATGATTCCACTTAACTTTTGACCCTTAACTCATGAGCCATCCATGGTGGTTAGAATTGTGGGAGCCACTGCTAGCAAAAAGGAAATTATCAGTAAGAAGTTTCCCATTCTGCAGCCCAGTGTCTCCCACAATTCTTCATGTCTGGGAAGTAGCAAGCAGTGAACAGATGGAGAAAGGGTTATAGAAAAGGTCAGAAAAGGGAAAAATGGTATCCCTCTCCACCTATAATATTTGCTCAAAGGGCAAAATCATTTTTGGGTCACTGCCTGCAGCACATTCCTGCCAAAAGAAGCCTCTACAGAGGTGAGGAAGTCCACCTTGTAGTGCTTGATAAAGGTGGTAGCACTTGACCAAGTGGCCACCTTACAAATTTCCACTGTGGATGCATTAGCTCTTTCTGCCCATAAGGTCACCATGGATAGTGTGGAGTGTGCCCTGACCCCTTCTGAAACTGGAATCTCCCATGCCCTGTACTCTTTCACAATGCATAGTCTAATCCACCTAGCAATAGAGGAGTTCAAAGCTCTGAGTCCTTGGCATTTCAGATGGAAGGATACAATCAGCGCAGCTGACCTCATGGACTCTATGTCTGAGGTAAATTTTCCAAGATATTCTGACATCTAAGTCATGCCACCTCTACTCAAATGAGATGCTGTGGCCTTGAACAGAATGAAGATAGAGCCACCTTTTGGGAAGCACGGGAAGAAGAGTGCACCTTCAAGATAAAGGGTGGAGTGTATTCTGAGCACCACCTTGTCCTCATGAAACATGCAGTAAGGTTCCTGCAAAAAGAAAGCCACCACCTCTGACACTAGTCTGGTGGATGAGATAGCTATCAGAAAGCAAGTTTTGATCGATAAATAAAATGCTGACATTGATGTCAGTGGTTCAAAGGGATGGTTTGTTATGGCTCTTAGTACAAGTGGAGTCCCACTTGGAAAAAAGAAGTCTAATCGCCAGTTTGGCTAACTAGACTGTCCTAAGGAATTTGGCTACCTGGGGGTTCTCTGCCAGAGTATCTGTGGATCTTGTGAATATCACATTAATAAGGGCAGACACATGATGCGCAATAGTGTTGGGTTGGAGATCTTTGCTGAAGACTCTTGGAAAAAATCCAAGATAGCTGGAATTCCTGGATTTCTAGGGTTTGCTTTTGATCCTGGAACCAGACACAAAACCTGGTCCAAATAAAGGAGTATACTACTTTCAAAGTTGATACTCTTCTAGAAGAAAGAAGTGTTCTGATAACTTTGGAGGACAGACCCAATGATACTAACACTTTCCTTTCAATAGTCAGGCTTTAGATGCACCCGGTTCAGATACGAGTTAAGCAGAGAACCTTGTGTCAGGATGTCTTGTCCCTTTGGGAGCTGTAGTGGCAATTTCAGTTTCAGCTCTATCAGGTCAGAAAACCAGGTCTCCTTGGCCAGTGTAGGGTTACCAATATTACTGTTCCCTATTCTCCTTTTATTTTCCGGATCACCTTTCCTGGTAATGTGAAGGGTGGAAATGCACAAAGAAGGCCCTTAAAGCCATCTGTGTGATAGGGCATCCGTCTCCATGGATCTGGGGTCCACTTCCCTGGTGAAGTACTCTGATCTCTTCACATTCATGTGGTTCACGAATAGGTCAGTTGAGGGCAGGCCGACCAATTGAACAATTAACTCAAGAACGTCCTGATTGAGGCATGACTTGGAGTTCTTTACCATGTGCCTGCTGAGCCAGTCTGCCTTCTGGTTCAGATCTCCCATTATGTGAACTTCCCTGAGGGAGAAGAGAAAATGCTCTGCATGATTTCCACTGCTTCAACATGAAATGATGGGCTTCTTGTTTCCCCCAGTTGTTCACATATACAACGGTGGTTATGTTGTTTGAAACAGGACATGGCTCCCCTCCAGGCTGGGCTGGAATCCTAGTAGCATCAGCTTGATTGCTCTTAGTTCTGGGAGGTTTATGCTATGGGTCTTTTCTTTCAGGTTCTAGGTGCCTTGAACCATTTGGGACCCCAGGTGCACTCCCCAGACCTCCAGACTGGCATTGGATGTGAGGATCAGGAAGATTTGGAAGGTGTATGGATATGCCCTTATGGACATTGTTCTGGGCTGACCACCATTTTAAGGAGTTGATCACCCACTCCAGAACTATCACTTGATCTTGTGTTTTGGGGAGTAGTTCCATACATTTAAGATAAAGCCTTGAAGGAGCCTGATGTGTGATTGTGAAGTGATCCCTAGGCACGGTACTAGGGGAACTAGCAGTTGAAGGCTCAGTGCATTTGCAGTTCCAAAGCTACATGAGGAGGTCAAGAATCTTCTGGATCCTAGAGATGGATACATCCTTGCTTTTAAAGTGTCTATGTCTATTTCCAAGTGAGTTATTTGGGTGGAAGGAATCAAGGACCTTTTCTTGATTTTAATAATAAAACCATGTGCCTGCAAGAGATTCAAGGTCAGGTATGTAGCTCTGTGTTCCACTGCTGGGAATGGAGCTCTGATGAAGATGTCATCCTGTGATGGGCATCTGGATATGATCACTCAGAAAATCCCCTAGCGATGACACCATAGAGGTTAGGGTCTCCAGCTGGAACTTTGTTTTCTTCATCCACTTGTTGAATCTTTTGAGATCTATAATGGTTTGGAGTCCCCGTATGCTTCTAAATGATAAAGGAGATGGAGCAGAACCCTGAGAATCTGTATTCTAAGGGAATGCTCTCTATTACTCCCATATCCAGGAGATGAGAAATCTCATTCTGGATTAGACCATGCTCTACTTGGACATTTGAGATGGGGGACTGGATGAAAAATGCCTAGGGTGGAACTGGTAACTTGAGTGAGTATCCCAGACATACTATCTCCCTGACCCACTGGTCCATGGTCAGAGCAACTCATTACTCCAGGAAGTGGGAAATCTTGCCCCCAAGCTTCAGCTCCGGGTGGAGGCCTAGGTGGTCTTTGTTATAAAGAGGCTTTGGGAGTGGCAGGGTTCTCTTGGGGCTTTCCTCCCGAGCTATGGTTGCACAGCTTTCCTCTGGAGAATGTGCTGTATCTTCATTGACATTTCTGTGAGGATGAAAGCTAAAAGGAATGCTTTTGTTTGGAGGCTGCTCTGTGCTCTCTTAAAGGCATGGTGTGACATTGGAAGGCACTCTTTAGATTTTGCTGCCTTGTCTGCCACTACCTTGTCTAGTTTCTCTCCAAAAAGCAGGGCTCCCATGAATTTGGCAGAGCACATAACCTGCTTTAAGTGGTCTTCCACCTTCCAGGGATGAAGACATAGGTGGCTCCTGGTCACTGAGCTGGAGTCCATGGCTTTAGCTGAGAATCTCCTTATGTCCGCTGAGGCATCAGCAATGAATGCTGTTGCAGGGAAATCTTTCTTTAAAAAAGAGCCAAACTCAGGGTGATCTCTATCCTCGAGGGGTCTGAGACCTTCCAGCCAGGAGAGAGATGCCCTCGCAAACCAAGTGGCTTTTAGAGATGGGGGAGGATAAAGAGGCCTCAGAGTCTTTTTTAGAGAGTGGCCTTCATTTTTCAATAACCAGGGATGCTACAGCAACATGAACATTCAGCATCTCAGTAACCAGGAGTTTTGGTTCCTGGATACTATAAAACCCAAGATCATTTCTGTTAATGTGCTTGCTCTTGTCTAGTTTATCCCATTCACCCCTAATTACTTGCTTGAAGGAGGAGTGTTGGGGAACTGTAGCTTCAGGGGAAGATTTTGAGAGGAGAAATCCTCTCAGAAGCTTACTCTCAGGATTTTGTTCAGGTTGAATCTGAATATGGATACAACCTCATTGCACATGGCCTAAAATTGCTCAGAGGAAAAAACATTTGCTGAGTCTTTCCCTGGTGCTGATCGGGGTCAGAGCCCGACAATGCACGTCCTCTGAGGAGGAGGGGGGAGGAAGAAGAGGAGTCAGAGGACTCAGATCTCCTAAACCTTTTATACTTTTTCTTCTCCTTTGTCACTTCCCTTGATTTTTTAAAATCTTTTTAGCTTGCTTAGAGAGTGTATGTGCTCCTCCACAGTTAGCTTTGCTGAGGGCCTGAGTCCTCTCACAAGATCTCTTTCTGAGTCCACCTGCATGGTCCCATTCAACTCGGGGTGGGGGAATGCTTCCAGAGCCCTCCTGACCAGATTGGGAAGAAGAGGGGCTGCTTATGAGCCCTGCTTCTTTTTCCAGGGCACTCTCCCTGGGGGGCAGGGAGGGATGGAGAGTTCGTGATCCCACAATGTCTGCCCTCTCTCTTCTTCAGCGGCTCCTTAGGACTTAACCCTGAGTTAGCTGACAGGGATGCTCTTATTCTTTGATCCTTTTCCTGCTCTGCCCCTAGACTCCTGGTCCATTTTTCCCATGTCAGAGTCATGTTGCTCTGGTGAGTAAGGGAATCCACTGTCCTATCTGACCCATAGCCCCAGCACCAAATAGAGTTAGAGATGGAAGGCTGGGTGCAGGCAGGGCATAACTCACTTAAGCCTAGGAAGGCAGTCTCATGATGGAGCACCATTTGGCTTTCATTTGGTGCTTTTTAGGCTGCTCTACCATACCTGGGAAGGAGGAGCCAGCAAGGAGGCTTTGATGGGTGTAACAGCTGGCTACAAAATTGACCTAAGGCAGGAGAGAGATCACTGCTCACCACTGCTCCTAATTCAAAAAAAGCCCCCCTTTGGCAGATGTGAAGGTGGGAGCTGTAAAAACCAGCATCCACATGCTGCCATGGAGGCAGAGAAACTGGAAGCAAGCACGGAGGGGGGTGTTCTGCCTCCATGAGTTCCAGAGAGACAAGAGCAGCCCAGACATCAAGAATTGTGGGCTGCAGAAAAACTGGATTCTGGTGTAAAAATATAGCTCCCTAATATAAGAAAAAAAACTTTTCTGCAAAGAATATACACTATATAAAAAAGCCAATTGCAATAAAGAGTGTCATAAATGGGAAGCATGTTTAAAAAGCTATAAACTGCATGTCAGGCTTCAATGCAATTAATGATACTCATTGTTCACAGTTATTAGCAAACACAGCATACACCATTGGCCAAGTGTTTCACTAACTAATTCTCCTGCCTTCCAGATCTGATCCTGATAATGTTTCTAGTTTTCAACAGAATCTATACATTCAGGTTCAGCTCCTCCAATGTACTTGACAGCTTTCTGTGAGGTGCTGAGTGGCATCAACACTCATTACAAGCTCTCTACATTTGCAGAATTTATACCTTGCAGAATCAGGACCTAACCTAGGTTGACCCTAGCCTAGAAGGTCACAAAGGGGACCTAAGAGGGCAAAATAAATAATTTGTTGTAGTCTTGCTGTTAAAACCTTCTGAGTCATCATTTTGGGACTTAGCTGGGGATGAAAAAAGAAATCAAGATTTTCTGCCTGCTCCCCTTTTCCTTTCTTTTCAGGCAGAAGTAGGACTCACTAAGGGGAAAGGGTGCCAGTATTATGCCCTTCACCTGAGCAGCTTCTCAAGGGGTATCACAGTCCAAGGGAGAAGGGGGTGCAGGGAAGAAGTGAGGAAGGTTCAGATGACAGATACTGGTTTTCTGCAAGAGATCCCATGCTGAAGGAATTTTTCTCCCTTTACCTGAACATGTTTGAAGTCTTTGTGGTATCATGCAGACTGGCAATGATGGTTTAAAGCAGGCCTGCTGCTTTCCCCATGGAGATCCCAGACTTCCAGCAAAACACAGACTTGGCTTGTAAAAGCGACATGATGATACTCCTGAAGAGGATGCATGGGGTTGGGGACAGGTCCTAAAACCATCTTGCTTTGTGCAGCAATGTGGGAGACATCTAAGAGGCTGCCCACATAATCAAGTGCCTTGGCATGTCCCTATGAAATGTTAAGTGCTGGGGGAAACTTCTGGTGCAACAGAAATCTGGATTAACTGCTGCACACTATTCCAAATACAAAACTCCTTTGCCCTATAGTCACCTTTGACCCTAGCCAGCAAACCCTTTTTCCTTCTCAGACATCAGGGATTCAGCATCAGCTTCTCCTTGGCTACAAAAGATCCCTCTCCCCCACAAAAAATCCAAAACAAATGAACAGTAAACACACACACATCCCCAGGGCTCATTTCCAACCTACAAACTTGTTCCATTTTCCTTCATGGCACCTGAGCAGTAATTCTTAGGTGCTCCCTGACCTCTGACTCCCCCATTATCTGATCTCAAACCTCACACAAATGTTTCCTAGTCCTGCTCCTGAAATTTTCTTCCCCAGTTTAGCTCCCAAGCTTTACAGACTTTCAAAACCCCTTCTCTCTCTTTTCCTAAAGTATAGTAGTTATTTTTACTGCTTTACCAGACACTCATTGTTTCTGGGTAAGTAACATTTTCTACTGTTACATTACATTATACTGTTTCATTTTATGTTTAACCTCATTCAAATCAGTCAGATTAAAACCTAACAGGAATGATGACTCTTTGGGGCATTTTAGACAATAATCTCTCTCTCTCTCCTTTTTTATCAGTTAATCAAGAAAGTTTTAGAACGGAAGACAGTCAAAGAGTTATAGAGGAAATCCATTGTTACTTTTCAACGCAGCATGTGTATTCTCTGAACTAATTTCTCTAAACTCTAAATTCTGTCTTCTGCTTTCTATTGGAGGATATAATTTATAATTAAGCTATTTATATGTAAACATTAAACGGTTATAAATGATAGACTGCTGTTATCAGTCAACTTACATCTCTTCCATGCATGCCTTCAGGTCCCGGTTCTCCTTGATCTCCCTTCTCACCCTAGGAGGAGTATACATTTTAGTTTTATCAACAAAAATCATTTTCAGCCGGAAAACTGTATTATGGGAAAAACATCATCATATTCATTACTGTGCTCTATATACAGTACAATATATCTATTGCTGACAGCATAGGAAAACTAGTCCTGACACTTCAAGAGGCATTTCATCCAAATTAAGAGCCTGACCACCACACAAGGTGCCAAGTATCTGGGCTCAGTACTTCGCAAGAGGCATTGAACACCATGTAAGTATTCATGTTTGCAATGTTGCACTCAAAAAATGTGGATGGATGGATGTTTAATAGAAACAGACAAAATTACTCCATTAGAGAGTCATCTGTTAGAGGTCTGGGGACTGTCTCTCTCTCTGCCAGCTGAAATAGTGTATTCTGATACTGAGTTTGACTAAGAAATGTATAAGAAAGTTCCTATATGACTGAAATAATTTACTTCCCCCGCCACCACATGTGAAAATTCTGGTTTATTATTTCAATTTAATATTTGTTAACTGTGTGCCAAGAAACAATTTAAAAAGTAGAAAGTTACATTTAGATGGAGAATAAGTATTTACAATCACTCCTCATATCCCTGTCAGAATGGCCTGCCACGACAATTATCACTAGCATCACATGTGGTCTTAAATATTTATATTGTAAGTTCCAATAGGAAATGAACTCCACATGTTGATTTGAATCTGTTACTGGAACATAATCTGGAGTTTAATTTAAAACCAAAGATTGGGATTATATTCTTTTTAGCATAACATTTTATTTTCCATGGATAACCATAGGATAGCTAATCAATTTAAAATAAATGTGAACAGTTTATTAGACTTCCACTTATTTCTATAAGTCTAACAAATACTGGTGATGTAAAAAAGGCATGTTTTACTCTTTCTTAAAGTATATGTTCTTCAGGACAGGGGTGGTGTTTTCACACGTAGTTGTATAATGTTTGGCACAATAGGGGCACTATCCTGATAGAGGCATCTGGATGTTACCATAATATAGATATTAAACAGAAATAAGAACAGGAATGCTCCCACTTTCCCTAGAATACTTCCCATTGAGAGTAATGTCCACAATGTTGGTAATGTAACTCTTTGCAGTAACACAATTAACCTGCATGTAACAACATAAAATTTTCCTATAATTTAACATATTGGGAAAGAAAATGGTTCTTAGGAATGACTATTCTGAGTTCATGTTTTATATCGCTGTATGAGAGAAATGTCCTACAAATTACTAGATGCTTTTAGGGTTTCTTTGCCTTTAATCCGTAATGCTGTATGGCTCTTCGATTTCACCTAAAAAAACAGTTCACATCTTTAAAATATTTATTTTAAGTACAACACTCACAGAAATACCTTTATTTTGAGAATGGAAAGGAAAATGGAGCATGAAGGATTCTGTAGACTAGAAGGATATAGGCTAGTTCACATTCCCATATGAACTCTTAATTACACAATAAAATATTATTTTAAAGTTAGACGAAAGAGATTCAGTTCTTTACAAACTCGTCTACCACTCCATTCTCCTTAATACAGGTTCCATCAGGAGTGACAGAGATTTCTGCTTAAGCAGCCTAATTAATCAGAGATCCGTTTCCAGAACCAACAAAGCTAAACTGCTCAGTAAATGCAGCTAGACTGAGCTTTGCAAGTAATAAGAATAATTCCCACAAAACCATGGGGACAGGCTGTACTGAAGATCAAATCCTTCATGTCAACCAAAGAAAGAGAACAGCAGTGCACTGAATCTCAGTCATCTCAAGGGGACTACACTGGTCTGACCAAAGCCTATTCATTATGTCAGTATAATCTTCATAATTCTGTTAGCTAAATGCTATAGAACTGAGTTCAACTAATTCCATTTGTGACACAACCCTCATTCAAAGCTATGCCTCCAGTGGGAATAACAGAAGGCATTTCATCTAATAATAGAAGATAATTTTTGCAAAATGAGTTGATATGAGCTTTCTTAAACAACTGAAGCCTACCAGTAAATTAGCATCAACAGGGCTGTATATTTAATGGACCCCCCCACACTAGAAGCTTCTAGGTAGTTCTTTGTTTTAACTCTTGTCCATCTAGTTCATAACAAACAATATTATATATTAGCTTAAAATATCCATTGAAGGCTTTTCCTTAAGCATCTCTATAGATTCATAGATTCATAGATTCTAGGACTGGAAGGGACCTTGAGAAGTCAGCGAGTCCAGTCCCCTGCCTACATGGCAGGACCAAATACTGTCTAGAGTATACTATACTTTTATATTTGGTCAAAGCTGCAGTTCAAACCAGACTTTCATGAATTCATGCTTATTTATTTATTGGGGGGGGGGGGGAGGCGGGATGGAGGAAGGGAGGGAAACTAATGCCAGCAGGCCATTCTAGAAATTTTAAAAATCCTTGTTTAAAATATTGGTAGTACATTTTAGCTATCAGCTAAGCTCTGTTTTGTCTCTGGACTTATGTTCAAGAGCATAATATTCCTTGACAGACAGCTTAAAATGTAAGCAAAGCCCCAAAATGAATATTGTTTTTAAATATCTTAAGTAAGACTTCAGAAGAAACTGAATAAAATAAGAACAATTCTTTTAGATTTCTATTGTTCTGTATCATTCTGACACTTTGGAAATTTAATGCTGGTTTCCCCTTTTTCAACTCACAATAGTCAAATTATTGTTACAGTTTGCCAGAATTTCCAAAAGTACAATAATATATTTACAACAACATCTCATTACTGTAGTTGAATTATTTTAAGATTTCATTTTCTAATATATTTCTAGGAGATTTAAAAATATCACTTGAATATCAGGAAATATTTTTCCTTTTATGGTTTATCTTTATTTGTTTACGTATTTTATATACATGGAAAATGGGATGAACATGTGCAGTGCTGCTTCAACGGTGATGTTACTCTGTGAACCCAATGAAGTCTATACAAGCCTGAGTACAGTATACCTTTCCAGATTTCATTCTGCATTGGCAGAAATAACATACATCCTCAGATTGTCTAATCCAAATTAAGACCACCCATATAACCTGGATGAAAAAGCTGGGTCACAAGCCAAGATGATCTGCTATGCCAGGGATCGACAACCTTTTGCACACAGCCTGCCAGGGTAAGCCCCCTTGGGGGCTAGGCCGGGCCGGTTTGTTTACCTGCCGCATCCGCAGGTTCGGCCAATTGCAGCTCCCACTGGCCGCAGTTCGCCACTCCAGGCCAATGGGGGCGGCGGGAAGCAGCGGCTAGCACATCCCTCTGCCCACGCCGCTTCCCGCCGCTCCCATTGGCCTGAGATGGTGAACCGCGGCCAGTGGAGTCTTGATCAGCTGAACCTGCGGACGCGGCAGGTAAACAAACCGGCCCGGCCGCCAGGGTGCTTACCTTGGCGAGCTGCATGCAAAAGGTTGCCGATCCCTGTGCTATGCCTTAGAAAACACTTCTCCTCCCTACTGCAGGCAGGCAATCATTTTAAATGCTGATGAGTGGCGCAGGCCGCAAAGAAGTGGTAGTGTGGTGATTGTGTCTGCTGGGTGCAAGTGAGAGATACAAATATTCCAGTTTCCATGATTCAAAAGATGTCAGACTTCAAAATGCTCATTGGTTGTTTAGACAAAAGCAAAGATCATTTAGCAGACAGGCCAGGATCCCTTCTGCATCCAAAGAACCTAAGTCAGTCTGCCACACTGTATGATTTTCATGTGAATTTATATTGAATTTTCAGTAGATTAAATTACTTTCATTCTCAAACATATGACAAACATTATTCTGTGGATTGTTTCTCTCTTCCTTCTGCAAAGCAAGAATTCCTATAAAACAGAGTTCTGATTCTCATCACTTACTCCTACGTAAATTAAGCCAAGTTATCTTGCTCATTCCTGACATTATAATATACATTATATACTTCATGACTTATCTTAAAATGTAGCCAATCTGCAGAATTTAACATTCAGTAAAGTATGGTAAGAGTTTTAAATAGTCCACATTGCTGGATACATTTTAGGTTTGCACACAAAAAAAGTGTTAAAAGCTATTTTAAGTCCAATGTTCCTGCCTGCTCAAAACATCTTCAGATGGGACAATTAAAGTTAATTTGTGAATACTTGCAAAATAGCATTACAATGCTGGAAGTACTGTGTGCCTTATTTGTTAATTAAAACTAATCCAACATTACAATATTGAATTATGTGCAGAGATTGTATTTCCTGGATTGAATTCTGCTTTCAATTACACTCACACAACTAAGCAGTGGAGTTGCTTCAGTATAGCTGAAGATACGTGTGTGAAATCCTGGCCCTACTGAAGTCAGTGGGAACACTCCCATAGGGCCAGGAGTTTGCTCTCTGCCTCCACAAGAAGTTGTCAAAAAGAGAGTATCAACTACCAACTCCAATTTTCCATTGCATTTAAAATATTATTGAAGTCTCCCATAGCAACTGCTATAGTTAAGCTTCAGTTTTAACTTTTATTCTAAACTCCACTTAATCAATTAGCCATTACTCTCACAGATCCTTTTTATGATCTTTTCCAACCTTGGTCCCAACCCAAATAGATGTTTAAAAAAAAAAAAGAGAGAAAGAGAGAGAGAGTTTGAGCAAAATTGAGCTTGCTGGTTTTTGGGTGTGTTAGCATGAAGAGATCTACATTTCCTCATATGTTCCCAGTGAGAATTTTCTGCTTACATAAAGCAACTGAAGCTGAAAATATCAACCTTGGCTTGTTTTTACAGTCTGTCCCGAGGAAGGGAAAATAACCCAAAACTAAACAAATTGTTTACAGTATTTTTTATAATTTAAACATTTAAAGTTGGTATTTTCATGTAAGCTTGTTAAAAAAATCTCTCATTTTTCTGCTACATTTTAGGGACTGTTTGTTAAAGATGATTCAGTTAAGGACAGCGATAAGGATTCCTTAAAGTAAAGATGTATTTGTAAGGATGATTCAGTTAAAAGAAGTTTATGTCAACAATATGTTCACCAAAGACTCCGTCAGTTAAGGAGGTATTTGTTATGGATGCCTCAGGTAACGCTGCCTGAGTTTAAGATGAACCAGTTATGGTGATGTTTCAATTTAGAAGCATGTTTTCCTGCCTTTCCCTCCTCCCTCCAATTTTTCTTTTTTCCCACCTTTAAATTACACACAAAATCTATAATTAATACAAAATTAAGAGATCAAAAAACATGTCAGGAAATGCAAAAAATTAAGGTTTGTTCTGCAGCGTTACCTTGTCAACATTACTTATTTTCTATTTCTGATTTCCTTGTTAAATAAAAATCTTAACATATTTCTCTTTATATTATCCAATCTATTCTTTAAAATATGCAGGCTATGCAACATTACTTAGTGCTGAGGCATAAACATTGACTTTTGGAAATTCCTGATTTTAGAGTGAATTATTTTACATCTTTAAAAGCTAGTTAAAGCTAGTTTTGCATATAATAATCTTATATGCTTTATTACAGATGTATTTGTGGTGGTGTGCTGTATCTGAAGATTAATTTATCTTCCTCGTGACTCTTTCTTCATAACTCCTAATAAATTGAATCCAGCTATAGCAAATATTCACTCATTTTCCCTGCAGATGGTATGAATTTATCAAATTGAAACATTGGGCTGAAAACAGCCCTTAGGGCTCTCTTCTGGCTTTTATAGTCAGAATCATGCAGGGGTGGGGTTGTGAAGGCCCTCCATCCCAATGACATTCTCACTGACTGAGCCAGAATGCCTCTGGCACTGCTGGGACAGTGGTATCCCAGAAAAGCAGCAGCAACTGATACACCTTTAAAAGGGTGCAAGATATGCTTCCCCCTATGCCACTGGCCAGGATGAAAAGAGGGTGGTGACACGACCTCATCCCTTGGAGCAGTTTAACATTGCTGTTGGCTATAGATGCTCTCCATACTTGAGTACAAGGAGACAATGACCAAGACTAAGAATACCCTCTGCTCCCTGTCAAACTACACTGGGCTTGCCACAGCCTAACAATTTGCTTTCTTGTCAGTAAAACATACATTTTAAATAGCCCCATTTTAACTTTTTCTTTGCAAATCTCTATAGTAAATATTTTGTTGCATTCGCTTTTCTAAACAATACTTCTATTTATGTTGACATAGAGAAGAGTCACTCACTTTTTTTTAACCTTTCCATAAGAAAAAGATTTATATGGGTTTATTACTAAGCAATAACAATTCCAAGGTTAAAATTTGACAAATAAGTTATCAGCAATTATTTTTTTTAATCACTTGACAGCCCTAAATGTTTTTCATGGTAATATCCATTTTAAAAATGTCCATTGATACATATTTATACAGACTATAATAGCTTGAACTCTGTTGAGTTAGTAGTATGCATTCTAAAATACTCTGAACTTTCAAAAACTTTAATGTGGTATTACATTACAATACAAAAGAAAATTCACACAAAAATATAGCCCAGAACAGAAAATGAAGTATGAGTAGTGGCTGAAATGCTGTTCTTAGCTCTCCCCATTATGGCAAATTCTGCACTGCCTTAAATCCCATGGAACACGACTGTTGTTGAAAAATTTGGCCCAGTGTGCAGTTGTGGTGTACACCATCTGATATACCAAAAAGCAGCTCCAACCCGTGTGAATTCCTGTATCATATGAATTACAATACTCAAACACAAAGGGATGAGCTAAAGATACAAACTTCTGAGCTTCAGCCTTAATTGTGTTATCACTGATGCAAATTCTGCCCTCAGATAAGTGGGTTCACTTTCCATTGGCTTTAAAGGAAATTGCGAATGTTTACCTGATGGCTGAATTTGGCCCCAAGGCTATGGTACCAAAATCTGTAATAGTATTTTAACTTTCTTTTGTGAATGTGAATAAATCACATGTTAAATAGCAAATGACTGTGCTGATGTGCATTAGTTGTACTTCAAATAAATATTCCAAATAAATGCATTTCATGTTCAATTGCAATTGTTTCAAATTTTATATTGGGCATGCCTCATTCTGAGAGAATTTGTTTGAACAAAGAAAAAAAAATCTACTCTTTAATGGGTAGATATAATAGATATAATATAATAGATATTTTTCAAGGCAACCAACAGACATTACCTTCCAGGTAAATTACTGCAACATCAGCTGATGAGATAAAAGGAACTTTTCAGAATTGTTTTCTGGAGTTACTGCAAATATAAGTTGTGCACTCCTGCTCGAAATTTACTTCTTCTTAAGAAGAAATTGTTAGTTCAGAAAAAGGTAACGGAATATAGAATCTTTTACCTCTACCAAATTCAGCCCTACTTGGTAGTAACCGAAACTTGTTACCATCCATTAAATGAACTGTCAGGTGATCTCAGTCGAGACCCTATTGGACAAATACCCCATAAACAGAAATTATCATTACAAATGACACTATTTGCCAGAACACTTTTGTTGGAGGTCTAAGCAGAATTAAATCGATATGAAGAATTAACTATCCTCTCAAGAACAGGGTTGAAACACAAGAGTGGGGCAGTGTGGGGAAGCCTATACTACTGCTATACATGACACATCTGTTCCATTGACAAAGGAAGGATGTTAGTTTCCTGGGTTGTCAATCAACACTTTTAACAAGCACAATACTAATTTCAAAAACAAAACAACTAAATACAATTATGTAAGTCATTGGGTTTTCTTGGGCATTTTTGGAAGTTGAGATGACAGCTACTTCCAGTAAGTCATTAGCCATCAAAAGAATGCTAACAAAGAAAGACATTATTATAGTGATTTAATAACTGATGGTAACAAGATGTGGCTCCATAAAGTGTTCCAGGAATGTAGAACTCCAACATTTCTGCTGACCATGAGAAAAAGAGAACTAGCTGTTTGTCTCTTGTTGCGAGAAGTGAGACTGGATGAAAAGTACAATACACTCTGATTAGTCTGGATATTAATATCATATTTATAGTTTAAGGTAAACAGGGAAAAAAGAAGGTATAACTGTGGTTTCTCCTCTTTTCTAGACTATGTACTATATGCAAAAGGTGGTAAGGCGCTTCATATTTACATTAATAAACAGGGCCAGATCCTGATTCAGGTTTCTTCCCAGAGCCCTAAATATGTTCACAATCCAGTCAAACGCTGAAGCTCCAGAGGAAAAATGAAATCGTACGACAAAGAAACAGCCACTCAGAAACAGCTATATACAACTGCTGAGCCTGACTCTGTGGTGATCTCAAAGACACCTTACAGTACTGGCATACATAGTGATTGGAATACTAGGAAGTGTAACTGGGAGAGAAAGTGCCTCCCCTTATGTCCCAGAGCGGGATGGCAGCGTGACAATTGTGGAGAAAGCAAAGGCAGCAATGGGCTAACATTCCCCTTACTTCCATGTAGCAGAGTCAAGATGTGGCCCACATTTTTTAATTTGAAGTTTGATTTCTGTTTATAACACCTTTGTGTTATTGTTGAGTTAGGATTTTGCTGTAAAAGGAACAGACTTGGGGGCGTTTTTTCCCCCAAGGCTGATCTCCTAAGGAAAACTAAAAACCAATTTATTTCTGTCAGCGGTTGACAAAAACAAAGAACATTGGTTTCACAGAATGTGTTGGGCTGTATTTTTTTAGGCACCAATACTTTCCATGGCTTTGGCAGGCTATTGCTATTGTTATTTAGTCACTAAAAATGTTTTGCAGATGGTTAAAGCAATATCTAATATTTGCACTACTCAATGGACTGCAGTGCCTTTTCTGCAAAGGCTGAAACTTGCTGCATATAGTTCTATAGTACTTCTACAGAAACACTGTCACATTCTATATTTGTGACTATGTAATGTGGTTATCAGGCCTTGATTATGTTGGTATCTGTTGCTTCTGTGTTTTTAGACTAAAAAAAACATTACTTTATCAATGTTACTGAACTATATGTGCAAGTTCAGTGGCAGTTTTTGGCTATACCAAACTTCTGAAATATCCTGGGGTGTGAGGTTTAGTCCTTTGTGGTGAGTGTGTACTGTATGAATGCTTTTTATTTTTGTATTGAGAAGTCTGTTCTTTTGCTTTTCAGGAGTTCATGTGAATGTTTTTCCATGATTCGATCTATGAAGGTTGTATTCCAAGTTTCATTTTAAATTGGAAACCTAATTGCAAATCAGTGAAAATACTGGACTTCACCTGGTTTCTGCTTAACCAGCACGAAATCACAAATTTTGTCCAATTTTTAATGCAAAACCATGAATTAGTCCAACTTTATTTGAAACTTTATTGAACTATAGCAAATCTTTCAATGGAACCAGATCTAAGTTTAAACTTTGTTACAAAACCCATCACTAAATGCTTAAAGTAGTTTCAGTCCAAGCATTTTGCAAACCTTAGAAATTAAGCAAGTGTATAGTGGTAATAGTTTTATGTGTTCATTATACAGTAATGTAAGACACTGCTCAATTTGATATGTTATCTCCTTAAGACATAGAAGTGCATGGAGGTCAGAGGTCAAGAATGAAAAGTGAGATAAGGATGAAGACATAGGAATGTATATGCAGCAAAAACGGTTTGGAAAAGAGGCATTTCTTTGATTTTATTTAACTTGTTCATTCTAGAGTGAGACGTGGTTTCCCTTTTTTTTTTTTTTGGAACATTGTGCTGAGAGCATGAAGATAGTGAAACGGTTTCAGCAAGTTAGTTACCTGTGAAAGTAGAAGTTATGAGGGCAGATCTGAGAAAGGCAAAGATTGACTTGTCGTGGACTCAGAAAGAAGGGCGCATAGGGAGAGGTAGGGATATATATGAAGGATGCCAACTTTTATGTATTTATTGTTTGTCTATATCTTTTTTCCTAATCTTTTACATTGAATACCTTGCATATATTGCAAAGGAATACTTATTTTTATTGTAAATGCAGAATGAAAAAAAAGTCAGATACATGCACCAGTCTCCCACATTAGGCATCCACATTTGAAAGTTTGGGGACAATATACCCACACATAAATGATCACTTTTTCTGTTAAATAAATCTGAAATGGTGAAATTAAATTAAATTGAACCTTCCCTTCTTTTAGTGAAGATATAGCAGAACTTAGCTGAGACTAGTAAAAAAAGAAATTAGAAATAGTTAGAATAGCAGACGAACATGGATTTTCTTTGAATTTCATTTTTCTTGTACTAAAGGATCTCTTATAATGAAATTGCTGCAAGAGAAAACATACATATGCAATGTCATTTTTAATGGGTGAAATATCTGTTTTTAAGATAATTCAGTTATTCACCAGGTAGACACTAATATGCCAAAAAGGAAAAGCACACCACTAGTTTGCTTCCATGCTTTGTCCCTGTCAAAGAGACTGCAACCCTGATTGTGACAGAAAGCCAGAGACAAAGTTCAAGTTCTCTCTAAATGTGTTCATCATCTTTTTTCTGCTAAAAATAATCTGATCTCTGCTTGAGAAAGTTGCCTGTGTCAAGTCAAAAAGAGCCTTTAATTTGTAAATGTTATTTACACATGACTGAAAGAAGTTGAAAAACACGAAGGAGATGAAAGCCAGAGCTGAAGGGAGTCATGAGTCCGAAAAGAAACAGGTACTCTGAGGTCTGACTCTGTGTGGAGTGTATGTACTAGTGTTTAAAGAGAAAAGGCTGACTCCAGGAAGTATCTCCTGTACATTACTGGGTCGAATGCAGCCCCGTTCAACACTCACAAAATGTTATTACCATCTGATACTTTTTCAGCAGACTACATGAAATAAGTCCCACTGAACACCTGTCCATATCACAAAAACAACTACCTCCGTTAGAACTCATTGATAATCTTGTTCACTATTTTAGCAGAGAACAGAAAAAATGATGGATGGTCTGAAATCACTACCAGAAGTAAGGTTCAGAGATAATATAGAGGAATCATGGAAGCATTTCGAACAAAGGTTCTTGCTGTATATGACTGCAATGGATGCAGACATCCTCAGCAGTTCCAAGAAATTGACCTTATTAGCTGGTGCTAAGACTAAATATTTATAATTTCCAGCTCTCATTCACAAACGGAATTGATTTTGATAGGGTCCTAGCACAGTTTGAAGCTTACTGTATGCCTAAAAGGTGCACCTAAGAAAGATTTCTCTTCCACACAAAATTATAAGAGGAATCTGCTACAGACTTGAAGCTAAAAAGACAGTCTTACAGTTTTGGCTCCTTCAGAGATTCCCTGATTATAGAGAAGCTGGTAGTGGGCTGCAGAGATAGGAAGGTATGAGAGGATTTGCTGAGAGACTAGGAGTTGACTATAGAAAAAGTCTTTCAAATTTGCAGAGGAGTGGAACATGCAAAATTGCAGGCTTTAAGTAGGGAGTAGAGTTAAGGAAGCATACATGCGGTATCCCACTGCAGCATATAGAGGACTGAAGAATATGAAAGTCTTAAAGTACAGTCATTCTGCCAAACAACACAGGCATAAGAAAACTGTAAATGCAGTGAGGGAATACACTGATGAGGCATTTTACATTGGTTTCATAGATCCTTATCACAGACCCAAGTAGCTGGATTATCTCACCATCTCTTCTTTATATACCTTGCAACTTTTATTTTTTGTACAGAATAATTCTCTGCAACAGTGCATATAGCAACATCCAATGGTGGTAGCAGCTGCAATACATTGCTGATTTCCTTGCAGCGGAACCCTGCCAGTCCAATCTAACAGCATACCCTGGCTCAGCAATTCCCACTCAGACAACACTGCTTCCAGCTCGAATGAGAAAGGAGACTCTCACATGTCAGTAGCTTTATTCAGGTTGCTATGTTAAATAAATATATTGTACCTGCCAACTAGGGTTCAATTATGTTTGATTCATGTTGCTGTAACACCAGATCCCCTGCAAAGCCTCCTTAAGCATTTAAAATTCCTGTCAAAGGGAAAGCTCTAAAATTAGTTAGAAATGGCATAATTTCTTAGACATCCATTACTTGGTATGTAAAAGATTTTATTCTTTATATTTTACTATTCTACAGATGGAAATTGTTACACATAAAAATGACATTTCTGCCTTTTTCGTTCCAATTTTATATGTGTGTATATATACACACACACACACACACACACACCCTCTAGATAGTACACTGAAAATCACAGTCCTGTCAAAATTAGTTTCATTCACAGTCAGTTAATTGCAGAAGCAGGTTAATTAGACCATTTTAAATCACCTGGATCCCATGAGATCTGTTTAAAACAGACTAGATCTGAACAAGAGAATTTGGTATTCTTTGTTATCTTATGGATATACTGCAAGAAGAGAGATTCTCATGAGATTTTTGGTTAAAAAGTTATTTCCCACAAAATTTCCAGTGAAACCAGCCAATGAGGCTAGCTTCCCGAAGAGTATTTTACCTGTGAGAAAGAATTAGAGGATTTGAGGAATTCAGAAATTCATAGAGTCATTAGAATAAAATCTCTCTCCATTTACAGCTTGCAACAGCCACTATGCACCTTTATGCCATACCAGCACTTCTGCCACCATCTCATCCCACACCTGTCAGCTCCAATGGCCAATAAAAGCTTGATGACAGGTACCCCAGCTTGGGAGCAACTAGTGCTCCTTCTTGAAACAATAGGGCTGGAATGTGCCTGCTTAGAGCAGGTTAAAGAGTAGCAGCAGAATCAACTGGTCTACATTTTCAGTGGTGGCTGGACTCCAGTGAGTATTACTGCTTAAAAAATAAATAAAAATAAAATAAAAAACAAAAAGCTGATCCTGTCTGTACTTACACTCCATGTCTGTTTTTGTTCACAACAACAAAGCAATTACCTGATTTTATGACTGGATTTCTAAGTGTTTGGGGATATTTGTTTTTATATTAGCAAAGAACAAAAGTGTCAGAACACAAAAGGCTCATTTGTCAATGCTGTGTACTCACATTCTTGATGTCCCTGAAGTGAAAGGATTTAGAAGGTAGTTCAACATTTTAACCTACATCAACAATAGTTTGGAAAACTTGTATCTAAGACACTATGTATTAAATTGGCAAGAAGTACCAACTATTTACAAATCTCTGTGAATGACACTGGCAAAATCTGTGTCAGATCTAAAACCTTCATTACAGTGATTCAAAACAGAACTATGCACAATGGCTTATTATTAATCCGAGTACATGCAATATAGAGCGCACCTATGCACGAGTCCTGTGCAGTGAATCTGCAAGTGAAATAAATACTTCTGAACTTGTAGTAATTTCTGTCATATAAATTCTTAGACAGACAAATGCAACTAGCATCAGGTGACAGAAGTCTATCATCATATAGCATTTTCTCAAGTTTGGTCTTTGCTTTAGGGTTTCTAGTAATACTGAGGTCACCTGAATTCCATCCATCAGTAGGCCTTTCAATATCATTCAGTGATTGACAGAAACATGAACATAGACATTACAGAATGCTTGTGCAAGGATAGCCGAGTCCTCAAACTAATTTGGAGTGATTAGGAAACAGCAGCTTTAAAGGGACATTCCAATCGAGGTTAAATGTTTCAGTTTTATAAAAAGGAAAAAAAAAGTTTATAATCACCAGAAATATGCTAATTTTTATATTCAACTGAAACATTTTATTCAGAATTATATATTCCTTAAGTGTCTCAACCCAAAAATTGCAGTATTGTTCTAGTTCATGACAGAATATCTAAAAACAGGTTCTTTCCAAAATTATTTTATTGTTAATTATCTTCATCCTTCCAATCCCATTTGTTTGTTTTGTTGTGTTCTGCCTGTCAAGTCGAATTTGAGCTCTTTGAGGCAGGGACTGTCTTCTTTGTTACTTGTCTGTACAATGTCCAAACATGGGGACTATGATCTATGATTGTATAATAAAACTACCTATGAACCCCAAATAGTAAAAGGTGAAACTGATTAGTCCATTTCATTGACAAAGATGAATTGCCCTAGAAATGGGTGGGATGTCTTTTAAATAGGCCATACCAATACAGCTGTATTTTGCTTCTGCCTTGAGATCCACTAGTACATAAAATAGTGCAAGTGCAGAGTAGCACTGAGGACAACAGATCTCTACAAGTGCTCCCGGGTCTGCATTAGCACATCATGATGCAGGATCGGAGCCATGGCTTGCATTAGGAAGGAGTGAATCTTATGGAATTAGAGGTTTGAGAACCTTGCAAACTATTTGATGGTTTCCTCAAACCTAATTAGAGTTCATTAGCCTTTCTTCCCGAATTTTAAATCCATCTTTTTCCCCAAGAATTAATTCACCATTCAAAAATGTTTTTCTAGCTAAAGGGAAGCTGATGCTAGGTTATGCATATGGAAGAACCTCCCCCAGCTTCTGAGAGCCAGGCTGGCAAAAATGCATGGCCTGTACACTGTATATATACGGTATCTATTTTTCCTGATTCATTTCTCTCTCCCTCATCTTTGCTCCTTTTACTAGTGTCTCTGCATTTATTTTTCACTTTCCCTATTCTCAATTCCATTTTTCATCCTCCCCCGCATCCGTTTTTCACACTTTCTCCACATTATTGGATTCATATACTAATGCTCTCTTTTGAAAGTTGTGCAATTAAGAAAAAACAGGTTTTCCTAGTTCTAGTTCCCATCTCTTTACTTGGACATAACAGAATAGCATGTTACAGAAAATTAGATGCCAACATATGAAATGAGTGGATTTTCAGTTACAGGTAGTAACGGGTAGTTCTGTTCTACTCAGTCTGACAAACTGTACTCAGTTCAATATATTCCACAAGAGTAAAATATCAGGGTGTGGCCATGGTCCTGAGTGAGCAGGTCAGGATGGAGATGAAGTGATATGGGTGGCGGAGCCAACAGAGCAAGGAGGTCTGAGAACCAACACTGTCTTGGCCACACTAGAGCAATGAGAATGAGCTTGGCCCAATCCACCTGGAGCTTGAGGATTACCTGCGGAATGATCAGAATGGGGACATAGGCATACAGAAGGGCCGACTGTCAGCTGCAGTGGAAAGTGTTGGAGAAGGAGCCCATGCCAAGATCCCCTGGAGAGCAGAATAGTTGACACTTCCTGTATTCCCTCCTTACAAACTGGTCAATCACAGGGATGCCCTGTGTTGTGAAGGCAACCTGGAGAACATGCTCCTTCAGTAACCTTTCATGGCTTATGGAGAAAACCGAGGTGGTCAGCAAAGCAATTTTGCACCCCCAGCAAATGGACTGCTACCGAGTGAGTGATGTCTTCTTCGGTGCAAAATTGCCACAGGTTGATTGCCTCCAGCAGAGTAACTTAGAATGTACCCCTCCTCCCACCTTGTTCACACAGTACATCGTAGAGGAATTGTTGATGAGTATGTGAAATACTGCATGCCTGATGAGGCCTCAGAAGGCATGATATGTATTGTGCACGGCCCGAAGTTCCAATACATTGATATGGAGTGAGGCTTCCTGTTCCAACCGCAGGCCCTTCAACCTCAGTGAGTCCAGATGCATCCCTCCAACCCAGAAAGGAAGCGTAGGTAACCACTGACTTGGTTGGAGAGAGCCAAGCAAAGGGAACTTCTTGGCACACATTGTTGGAGACTTGCACCAGCGTGGGGATTCCAGGACTGGTGGAGGAAGGTGAACCAACCTGTCCAGAGAATGCAGGGCAGTAAACCATTCTGAACCACCTCTGAAGGGGGTGAAGGCACACCTGCTGAACTGAACCAACTAAGGGGAAGCGGACATGTGGCCCAGATACACACAGACTGTTTTGGATGGCTGGGATTGCAGACTGAGGCGAGCAGTTGAATTGCCTGGAAGCGGTCGGTCGGCAGGAACGCTCTCAATCTCGTGGAGTCTAAATCAACTCGATTTTTTGAGTGGGAGCCAAGGCTGACTTTGCAGTGCTTAAGAGGAGTTCCAGACGGTCAAGCAAATGCAATGCGTTATCAACATGGGTGAGAACCTCCTCTCCACAGCTGCCTTCAGCAACCAGTCAGTCATTGAGATAGGGGAAAATGTGGATTCCCTTCTATGACGGTGCCCCCCATAAGGCTTTATAGAATATGCTTATGAATGTATATGTGACATAACTGGAATATATTTTAGGCTACATATGCCATGTAACATATCTATGTAAAGATTATTGAATGTATGTCCTATTTGTATGCATGTATCATTTTTGTATTTGAAGTTAGGTATATTGGCTGTGTACTGGCTTGATTTTAACTAGCCTAGTAGAGCATTTGGTCAGCTTCTTGAGAAAAGTGCAAATTAAGTGCCCAATCAAAAACCACTTAAGCCAACAATGAACTTGAAGATGTCAATCCACATCCGAGCCTTCCCATGAATGTGGCTTGGCTGGTAAAAACTGAGTCATGCCTGGACATGTGGCTTGCCATGTGACTCCAAAACTCTATCTTGGAGCTGGACTTTGCATAGGAGTGAGGAGGGGGTCTCCATCCACAAGAGAAAGTCTATTTAAACCCCTGGGAGAGCCCTCCATTTTGTCTTCAGCTGGCTAAAGAGATAGCCTCTCCACCCCCGAGGATACCTGAAAGGAACTGGACCAAAGGACACTAACTACAGGGGGTGTGAGTGATTGCTGGACACAGACTAGAAGGAGACTTACTGGATGAGGTTTTCATCGGTATTCAGTTTCTTAGATATAGATTTGCATGTTCTATTTTATTTTGCTTGGTAATTCACTTTGTTCTGTCTGTTACTACTTGGAACCACTTAAATCCTACTTTCTGTATTTAATAAAATCATTTTTTACTTATTAATTAACCCAGAATATGTATTAATACCTGGAGGGGGACAGCATCTCGCTCTCTCAGTGTTATAGAGGGCGAACAATTTATGAGTTTACCCTGTATAAGTTTTATACAGGGTAAAATGGATTTATTTGGGGTTTTGACCCCATTGGGAGTTGGACATCTTAGTGTTAAAGACAGGAACACTTCAGTAAGTTGCTTTCAGTTAAGCCTACAGCTGTTAGGGGACACAGTTCAGACCTTGGGTCTGGGTTTGCAGCAGGCTAGCAAGTCTGGCTCAAACCAGGCAGAGCATTGAAGGCCTAAGCTGCCAGGGCGGGAAAGCAGGGGCAGAAGTAATCTTGGCACATCAGTTGGCAGCCCCAAGGGGGTTTCTGTAATCCAACCCATCACACCTTCCTCCTCAGATATGCCATGACCACCACCATGTATTTGGTGAAGTCTCGGGGGACATAAAACAGGCGGAACAGGAGAATCATTTACTGAAAGAACAACAATGAGTCTGGTGGCACCTTAAAGACTAACAGATTTATTTGGGCATAAGCTTTCGTGGGTAAAAACTTCACGAAAGCTTATGCCCAAATATATCTGTTAGTCTTTAAGGTGCCACCAGACTCCTTGTTGTTTTTGTAGATACAGACTAACACGGCTACCCCCTGATACTTGATACCATTTACTGAAAGTAATCTCCTACTGCAAAACGCAAACATTTCCTGTGACACGGCAGAATCACCACATGAAAGTAAGCGTCCTCGAGGTCAAGAGCAACGCACCAGTCATTCTGAGACAGCACGGGTGAGGGATAGCAATAGAGCGACCATATGGAATCTCATGAACCTGATGAATTTGTTGAGGCCATGAAGGTTGAGAACAGGTCTCATCCTACCCTGGGATTTCATTATCAGGAAGTACCTGGAGTAAAAACTGTGGAAACAGTGTTCCGGCAGAAACTCCCCCACCACTCCCAACTTCAACAGAGAGCTGACCTGCTCAATGAGCAGTGTCTCATGAGAGGGGTCCTTGGAGAAGGATGGGGATGGGAGATGAGAATGGGGCATGGCGAGGAACTGGATTGTGTAGCCCCATCTGATAGTGACTCTGACTCAGCTGTCAGAGGTAATCAAGACCCAAGCATTGTAAAAGTGGGCCAGCTTGTCCCCAGGGGGATGGAGGAACGACAGGACCAATGTTCTGGACAAAGAAGTCAAAACAAGCTCTTGGCCTGTGTTGAGGGAAGGCATGAGGACTGTCTGAAGCCTGAGCCCAACTACTTCCTCTTGTGGGATCTATCCCTCTTTCTAGGTTGGTCCCATTGTTTTGGAGGAAAAGGTTGCATGAAGGAATGTGGTGGGAGACATTGTTGCTGCTGCTGCACCCCATAGTGGCATCTTTGCCCCGAGGGCATGTACACCAAGGATCTCAAGCAATTCTGTGAGGAGGAAGACCACGAATGGCTGGGCTGCGGCTGATTCAAAGCCACCACCGGCAACCTGGCAGGTGATTTGGCTTCGAGTGGTACAAAGAGCAGGATCTCCATGAATAAGGAGCTTCCCACTGAGTACAAGGTCACTGATATGGGAAGGGTATCAGTGGCCTTGGAGTTAGTGGGCAACATAGGCCTGTATTGTTAGAGAATTAAGTATATATACCAATTGTATTTGCGTTTACCTCTATCTTGTTAGAAGTTTAACAATGTGATCTAACTAGCTTGTAGATGCTAAACTCCTGTTCCTATCTATAATGTTTCATTACTATATTCTATTGATTCAGCGATTAAAAGGGGATATTAACATTTAGATGGAACTTGTGGTGTAATAAGATCATTGTCTTCATTTCTCTTTGAAATTTGTAGTAAACTACCTGTGAACGGTTTGATGGTTAATTGCCTTATGCTAATGAATGCAACTAAATTACCAGTATATGCCTAGGAAACAGATTAGCTTCCAAACAACAATTTACCTTACCTATTTTCAGTCTAGGAGGCCCTGCTGTGACCCCAACTTGCTTCATCTATAAAGAAAGTTTGGCCTGATCCTATTTTATCTCAGATCTGCTTAAACTTTGACAGGGAAAGTCTAATCCCGTAAAACTGAGGTCTTCAGGTCTATTCTGGATTATCCTTGCAATTCTTTTGGAAGAATTTGAACAAACTCTGCACATGGACTGCCTATTGGACTATAGGCACCAACACCATCAGCCACCTCACCATCTCTGCCATGAAACTGGCCTACAAACTCTTTTCATATCTGTATGTATAATAATCTTTAACCATAGCATCTCTTTCTTTTCTTTGTTATTAATAAATCTTAGATTTAGGTAATAAGGATTGGCTGTAAGCAAGTATTTGGGTGAGGTCTGAAATATTCATTAACTTGGTGGATAATGTGTCTGATCTCTTGGGATTGATAGAACTTTATATATGGTGAATAAGGTTTTTAGTAACCCTCACTATATTAGACTTGGCTAGCTGCGTGGGAGCCAAAGTCTGGATTGCTTAAAGGGAACTGTATTTTGGCTTGTTGGTAACCAGTAAGATATTACAGAAGCTGTTTGGTTACTGGTCTGTGAAATCTAATTATAGAATAAACCACCAGTTTTAGGATTGTCTGCCCTATTCTTCGCATTTTGCCCTGATTGAGCATTCTCAGTATAGCCCCTCCAGTGAGCATAGTCACATCAATAAACTAGGCTACGACAAAACGTAATGATGTGAGTCTGCAACCACACAGAGATCCGACTCCAGCCACGGGCAGTGAGAAGGAACTGAGGGGAGTCAGGGCGGTGATGCCTCATATAGCCAGTGCAGGGGTCAGAGCCACGAGGCTCGAACACCACCCTTCTATGGGTACTGCTAGGCAAGAGTCTCCAGCTCGCTGGCGTGCACACACCTAAGTGGAATACATGTCTGTATCTACTCAAAGAAGAAGCTGGCATTTTGTTATAAGATGCATCTCTTTAATAATTCCCTCCCAAAAGTGTCTAATTCCTGGACACAACCACCACATGTGCAAGTATATCCCCCTTTCCACGTAACCTTTCCAACAGAGTGCATTCCTAGTAGCAAAAATATAAGGAACTTAACTGGAATCAAATGTCATCTATACAATCATTCATAAAAAATTCTTTGTGATTACACAAGTTGAAGATGTATATGCCCTTTCCCATACAGAGACCCATTCAGCTAAATCAATTCCTTTGTCCAACTCCATCTCCCACCTTTCATCTGGGTTGTTTTCCTACCCACTTCTTTTTCAATCAAAATATCTTGGAAATGAAACCTTTTGTTCCAGCTCGCTTCTGGGTCAAATCTTCAATTGTGTTTAAAGGTCTAAATAGAGCTATTTTGTATCCAAATTTGACAATAAAATGTTTGACTTCTATATATTGAAAATACGGGATCTTTATATTATTTACATTATTACATGTCTCTTGGTATGATTTCAAATTAGGACCCAGGAACAGCTGTACAAATTGAATAATCTTAGCTCTTACAGTGAATAGTTACTTTGATATTTCCTGGGGATACATTTAAAAAATTTATCCAAAGCTGCTAAAGTGGTCTAGATGAATGTTTTTTTATTTTTTGGTGACATACATTTCTTTTAAACCCAACAATTGCTACAAGTAGCTATATATGGGCTCCAGTCTTGTTTGAGTTTACCCAGCATGTGTATGATTTATAGTTAACCCAACTGATTACATCTTTTAATTGTGGTGCATAATAATTAACTATATGAGGGAAAGCCAGCCCACCCCTCATTGTAGGTCTATGCAGACCTTTAGAATGCACACTTTGACTTTCATGTTTCCATACAAATTTTAATAGCGTATCCTGCCATGTTTTTAACGTCATGTGTTTGACCAGTAAAGCCAGTCAAAGGGTACATTGGTAGAGAAGAAGAATGCCAATCACCAAATACTGAATTGCATTGTGTCAAATGCTTAACCGGAAAGAGAAGGCTTCATCTTCTGTTTATTCACCTTATTATTTATTCATGTATACAGTCTCTCTCGTACAAGTCCCAGTGATTAAGAACAGAATCTAATTTGGGGTAAATGGATTTTTAACCAAAGAAAGACAATGAATTCTTTCCAGCAAGGAATTGTTGTAAATTAGGACACTGACTGGAAGAAAAAGTTCAAGGTGAGGGATATTTCATTTTTAAAGCTTTTGATGTAAGAAGATTATCCTCACAGAAAAATAAGTATCTTTAAGGCAGATCCTCAGATTGTACAGTTGTGATCGCTCTATTGATGTCAGTGGAGCAATGACACTTTACCCCGGGTGAGGATCTGCCCCTATTTTTTCTTTTGTTTCTAATTTTCATGTATGTTAACATTTTTTCAAACTTATGGAGTATAAAAATGAAACAGATTTGGGGAAAGATATTTGCATTTTACTCCTCTTAGTTTATTCTACAAAAATAGCTAGAAAATAAACTGTTTAATGTAGTTACAGTATAATTAAGTTCAAATTGCCCCATATCCTTTCCCAGCCAGGAGGGTGTACTGCCAAGTAGGCATTATAAAACTATGGCTTGAGAAAGAGAGCATAGTTTGGAAGATAATCTAGGGATGGCGCTACGGGAGTGGTTAGCTAAGATTTTGGTCAGTGAAAAAGGTACCATAGGAACTATTAATGTGCATTATTTAAAAAAAAAATCTGTCCAGGATCTTTTATTATAGGATTAATTTCTAGTCCAGGAGCACAATATTTCCCCAGTTTTTAACTCAGAAATTGCAAAGATTTTATGAAAAATTTCCCCCCGACGAGTTTAGAATTTGTTCCCTTGATCCTACAGATCAAGAACCTTGAAACATTAAAAAAACTATTTTGAAACTTTTTAAAAGCCTTCTTGTATGATGGTTTTACAAGGTGAATGAGATGTGGATTTAGAATGAGACTGAACTTCTTTTCATTTGTGCCTTAAACTAGGATTATATCAAGTAGATGTTAAAATAAAGTATATTGAAAGAACAAAATTGTCTCACTCTTCTTTAGACTAATCCTATCAGAAATAAACTGAAGTGATAATGTAACTTTTGCACACTATTTGGCTCAATGGCATGACAACAAAGTGAGTTTACAGGCTGATCTATGGCTTCATTGTGGTGTTGACAGGTTCACTGTATGTTAAAGAATAATACTTGCACTGCTCATAAAGACAACAATCTCCAGTACTGATAACGGTGCCCATATCAATAGTATTAGAGGAATTGAAATGACAGCTCTGACCTTCTAGTCTCATGAAATACGTCTTTCTTTGGATTACTGTGCTTGCACAGAAGGGAACAAACAGTGCAGAATAGTGGAGAACAACTTACTTCCATAAAAGGTATCCTTGTACATGAGATCAGTCCATTCCTCCTAGGTGCACAGCTTATGTGGATGCCACAGGTTGGATTCTGCAGCCTGCCAAGTTCACTTTGCACCATTTAAACAACACAAAGTGAATTTAAAGTAGCCAGACATTTGTACTTCTTTGTATCTTACTGGGCCAGCTCTCTCTCAGCTCCACTGTCCAGTGTAAAGGGGAGCAGAGGGTGGGAATAGGAGGAGAAGGAGCATGACAGAAAAAGGCTTTGCTATACTTGATCCATCACTAATGGATCTTCTACTAGGTGTAAATTAAAGCTGTCCCTTTCCACCCCATATCTTTAATTTGAGCAGGATCATGCCACTGAGAATAAGGGGAGTGTGTTGTGCTTCCTGTCAGCTCCCACTTTCATTGTGCCCAAGCAGAGGTTGGACCAGCAAAGAATCAAGGCCAACAAGTTCACGTCTGATGAATTTAGAGATTGAAGAGTAGGTCAGTTTTAAATGTTCATCTTTACAGACTTGCATAGTCAGCATAACAGAAGTGTAAAATTTAGTTAATTCTCACAAATTTTTTAATACAAAGAATAGTGGTGTCATATTTGTTAAAAGTCACAGGTACTGTTTTAAACGGTATAAAATACACGCCATATTGTCTGAATTGACATTTCATTTTATGTGATAAATCCTGATGTGACAGTGATTTTTGCAGTAATAAAATTAATTTTTCAGTATTACAATTATTTTAATTTAGCAACACTGCAATTTCAAACCTACTTGCTACTTACAAGTATTTAATAAAAAAAACCACCTCAACCTAATGTTGTCTAGCAAGTGAGCCATTACATGTATTACCATGGTATTTACACATCATCATGACTATAAGCCATGAGTCACAGGTGTTAATACATTTATAAAGCTGCAGAACAGCAGCACTGGAATAATGGGAAATTAATATAGCTTTATTGTGTTTAATATTCATTTGCATTGAAAAGAAAATGAATGATTAAATGATAGTACATCTCAGTTTTGGTTTTAGAAAGCCACTGTGTCCCTTATACCCACAAATCACCAGATTTGTGGGTATAAGGGCCTCTGAAGAGACTGAACCAGTTCAGTACATAAGGTTTGGGCAGGCACTGGGGAGGAAAGAAACTCCTCTTCTCTTTACATTTTTCATTGGCATGTAAATAAGAAGAGATAACCAAATCATATGTTACTATGTCACAACAGCAGATAAAACCCAAAAAACTGTTCTATCCACAACAACAAAATGATATTTAGTGTTTGATGCCCACTTGATATTTTTAGATTTTCAAGACCTGAAAGTCTGTCAATAAGTTTGCTATGAAAGTCAAAGTTCAATAGATCATAAATTTGGGAGAAAAGTCCAATTTTTAGAAGAATACAGAAAACACTACTATTTACAAATACAAATAATAATTCAGGATGGAGGTTCAATAATTTACTATTCAGTGTTCTCAAAACAGGACTCGTATGTTCAGGGATAAGTTTCTAGAAATTAAAATAAATAAATAAAATAGGGTATGCTAGTTACAAATTGTTTTTGCCTTTCTCACCTTCATATTTTCTTATATATGATCAGGAGGCCCTGAAATGACAATTTTTTTCCAATGTACTAACCACCTACCTTTCTTCATTTAAATTCCTCTGGAAATCCCATTTCTTCTTTTCAGCCCACAAATGCTAAACTACATTAATATACTGCTATTACCATTCACCCCCATTTGTTTATGAGCAAGAAAGCTCTAAGTTATCATCACACTCTGGTCTCACAGTGTGTGCTGTCCTTTATTAAGATTGTGAGCTCCTTTGGGTAAGGACTGTGTCTTTATTTGTGCTGTATATGGCATATACATAATACATATTGTTTAAAAATTAATGGTCCATAAACCATAATGTTACCTTTTGGGTAGCTAGACATATGATAAATGCAGGATGGTTTAACCTGCTCCGATTACTTGGCTTCTGTTAGAAATCAGATCCAATGCAGTCAGAGCAGTGTTGTGTGATATACAAAAACACCACACCCCACAGGTTCAGGAATCTTCTGCTCACCAGTGATTGATCTCAGGTGAATTGCAAGTCACGGACTGAGGCTTAGGATACTGGGAGAACAGTGTCCATTTGCCCTGTTAGCCAGAGAAAGAGCACTATGTCAGTAGCCCTCAGAAGAAGAATAGAAATTAAAGGTGGAAAAAATGACCTAATCCACCTCAATCAGTATAAATTATTCCCTACACTTTCTCTCCCAGTGCTTTGCCCAATCTAGTTTTAAATTGCTCAAGGTAAAGGTCCTCTATTTCCTTTGAAAAACTTCTCCATAGTCAAACATTCTCCAACTACCATCTACGTATACTGTAACTTCCATTAAGTGCAAAACATGCCTTCTGCATTTTGTTTAGAGCCAAGGATACTGTCAGCATTTAAATAGGGAATAAATTGAACAACTACTGGTTCTTATTAATTAATGTCTAAAGTGGCAAATTTAGACTTGTTGACTCCGTTTGCACAACGAAGAACTGTTACTACCAGGGAGTGCATGTTTTTAAATGGTCACCTTAAAATAAAGGGAAGCTGAACAAAGAGTGGCAGCAGCAGCTGGAATCATGTCCCTATGTCCAAACAAAGTTTATTCATAAGACTGAAGGAGATCATGGCACAGCTGCAAGGGAAATACTTATAAGTCAACAAGCACTTCAGAGCAGAAGAATGGGAAACATAACCAAAGGACTGAGAATTCTCTGTAGAGTTAGAAAAAAATCTTAACGTCAACAAGTCATATTTCAGAAAACTGAGACTGAATCATCTCATATAATTTTTAATGATTACAGATGTTTATTGTAACTTCTGTTATTTATTACCATACTGGATAATACAACATCTCTCTCTCTTTCTCTCTCTCTGCTCCTAAACAAACAACTTTAAATGTGACTAGATTTTTCTAATCTAGAACACATTTTCTTTTAAAGCATTAACAGTGGAAAATTGACTGGTACTTTTGATGAGGTGTGGTAGCCGGTTACACCCCAGCCCTTAAAAAGAGCATATATCATAAGTAGTCTGTACTTTCCTTAGTTCAGGAGCTATCCTCCATTGTCTTCCTTCAACATGATTTTAAATTGGGCAATGTTAGGTACTTATATGTCCCTCATAACCACAGTACCAGAGCACCACACAATCTTTAATGCATTTATTCCCACAAACATACTTGTGTGTTAGGGAAGTACTATTATCCCCCTTTTGCAGATGGGGAATGAGGAAGAGAGAGACTAAGGCCTAGACCCACAAAAGGGACTTAGCCTTTGCCATATTGAGCATCACAACACCTAACTTTCATGTGCCTAGAAAAAACACAGGAACACCACTACAATCCACAAAGCCTGAGTTAGGCACCTACACTCCCTATACCATGAACAGAGAGAAATAGGCACCTTAGAATGTCATCCACAAAGCCAGCATGATAGGGAGCTGCCTAAGTTAGCCAATGGGAAATCATAACAACTAGGGTGTGTACTAAGCCCTGCTCCTCTTCCAGAGGTAGGTCCTGAAGTCTGGGCTGCAGGAAGACACCTATCTCTGCTTGTGATTCACAAATCAGGGAAAGACAGGCATTTGCCTGCCTAAATCATGTGCAGGGCCAGATCCAATAGGCACATTCCCCACAAAATGGCTGGGGTGTGAGGGGGAGGGGAGGAAGGGAAAGGAGAAAGATGTCCCTTAAACCTTGTGGTCACGATACTCCCCTAAGATGTGGGACAGTCCTAGTTTTCAAGTCCTCTCTCTGCCTGATGAGAAGAGATTGAACAGGGATCTGCCACCTCTCAGGTGAGTGGTCTAACCACCAGGCTACAGAGTCATGCTAATTTTTTCTCTCGCCCAAATAATATTTAATTATCCAATCATTTAATTAAAGCAGAACTACTTACATAGGAGACATTGAGGGAGCCCCACATCAGAATATCCCATAAGCAATGGGTAAAGCACTCACTTGAGAGATGGCTCTATTCAAATCCCTTCTCCTCATCAGACACCAGGTTCCGGGAGTCCCCAGGTGAATACCCTGGCCCCGAGGCTAAAGGTTATAAGGGAGGTCTGCCTCTAGCTTCCCACCCTTCACCTCCCTGGCTGTTTTCTGTGGAGTTAGGTGGCCTCTGACAACCATCTTTCTCCTGGTTCGTGAACTGCTCTGGGGCTCAAGTAGGAGATAGGTGCCTGTGGTCTAGGGTGAGATAGCAGTGCACATGCTCAGAGGTAGAAACATAAGCACTGAGGGAACTTTTACAGCAAAAACTTAAGCACTAAGCAAGGCGCCTATGGGTTCAATGGCAGCTAAGCAGGAGTTTTGTGGATAACAGAGGTGCCTAAAAACAGGAGTCAGGTACTTAAGTACTTTTCTGGATCCCACCGTAAGTGACTTGCCCAAGGTAACATAGGATGTCCATGATAGAACAAGACTTCCATCCAGGTCTTCAGTGGCCTGAGTAGTGCTCTAACTATTGGAACATCTTTCCACAGGAACTTAAGGAGTTTAGTTCCTTGGATTAACATAGGTGTTGCTGCACTGTTTCTGACCACAGGTTATCTAAGATGGGGACATAACCATCTTCTGAAAGTTTTGCTCATGTTGTCTCCTGATGCAGGGCATGTGGTGCTTTGCCATGGAATCCACATTCCTTGGGAGTCTTTTGTGCTAGTAGTATGTCTAAGTAGATCCACAGGAGAATTTACAAGGGGCTACACTTTGAGGAACAGGCTACTGTACTTATGTTCTATTATGGGTTTCTGGTGTTGGAATTTGAATATGATAGTATACTTTGGTTAAGAGTGACTGACATAATAAATATATTAATAGGAAAAAATGTAGCATATAACCACATGTTCAGTATTTCTCTCACACAGTGACAGAAATTCTGCAGTGGAAGAGCAAGGGAGGTGTAAATCAAATCCACATATGTAAGTAAACGCAAGCCAGGATTCTGCAGTGGGAATTCAAAAAAGGCAGGCAGGTTTAAGTCTTGGATGTAGTGGACTAAATTTTTACCTCAGTTACACTGGTGAGACTCCGGAAAGTCAATTCTGCCATTGGTTGTCCCCCAACGATTTCAGTATCAGTTGGATGTAAAAGAGCAAAATTTGTCACCTGCTAAATGTTATGTAACTACATACAGTGATCTCCATTAAAAAGTCAGCTTACATCAATAGATGTCACATATAGGAGATAATATAGTAAATGTTGATTTTTGCTTCCCCCCCCCCCCGATAGTTATTACATAATTTTACACATTTGCAAATTGATTGGTAATTAAAATATATCTCCAAACTAATTATTTGTATTCTCACCAAGTAGGACATGCTGTGTAAATAAAAAGCTGCCAGTTACCATGGAAGTAAGGAATACAACCATGTTAGCGCCCTGTAACTTGAAGCTTTATCAAGTATTTTTGTCATGCTAGACACTGTAGGGTTAACATAAAATCTTATCTATATACACACATCCTAACACAACTGGCTGAGAACACTGAGAACATTTTATTATGTCTAATTAATATGAACCATATTGTTAAGTCCTTATTCTACCATAGCAGAAAATAGAGCTTTGTCTGTGAAAGAGCTAAGAACTTCAGAACCATGTGAGGACAGAAGCTATCTCAAGTATCATAGGTTGAAAACATTTAACCACAAAAAACTGCACAAATGAAGTGATTTACCTTTTCACCTTCTTCTCCTTTATTACCCTCAAAGCCATGTTCTCCCTGTTATGGAAAAAAAAATCACAAGATTGATTGACAGGAAATTTTAAGCAAATGTCATATACATAAAAAACAATCTACACAACTTCTATTGCATTTAATTGTATTTCAGGTTAAAAATAAGGCTTGACAAGACTACACAACTTGGATACTGAATATCTTTTCAGCACCTCAAAAGATCTGAAACTTATATGGAAAACTGGAATGGCTTTCTACGAGTTTGGCAGCTAACTCTGTTTATAGTCCAAGATACCAACCCTCTCATTGTTTTAAAATCAATGTTTAATTTATTTTATTTAAATTTATAAGTGTGACTTGCCAGGTGTCAAGGCGCTGTTCAATCATTGTGTATACAAAGCTTATTCAACCAAGAAGACCTCTCTATGAAAAACATACAGAATGATTTGAGCTTTGCAGCATATGCTGAAGGTTACTATATCCCAAGCTCAGATGGATCCAAAGGGAAGTAGATTTCTGATTTGAGTATCCTTCACCAAAAAAGACCGTTACCATTTTCCTTCCATTTAAATTATGGAATTCTTAGATCAAGCGCTGTACCTGAACATAAAAGTTCTGGTCTCTAATGTAGTCAAGATGCAAACTAACAAAACTAACATCTTTAATTTACCCAGATATGTGACGGGTTCCCTCTGGGGTACCGCCTAGAACTGGGGTGTGACGGGTTTGGGCCCTTTGGGGTGTCACCTTATGTGCTGGGATGCCACTGAGTCAGCCTATTCTGCCATCCTGGGTCCCCTTTACCTGGCCTTGCTGGGTTAGGCTCACAAGCCTCTTCCAGCCAAGCACACAAGCAGGGCCACACCCAGCAGAACAGAGAGACAGAGATCGACTCTGGAAAGATTCAGCCTTCGGGGCTCACCCCAACACTTTGTACCCCTTAAAGGGAGAGGGCACCAAACCCAAAGGTTTTATGAAATTCGCCCCCTCCCTCAATGTGGAAAGAGATATGCACAACTCCTCCCCCCCCCCATTAGAAATTACCTAAACTGGGTTATATTATAAACAAGAAATAAGTTTATTAACTACAAGAGGTGAATTTTAAGTGAATATAAGAGATAACAGACAGAACAAAGAAGATTACTGACCAAATAAAGCAAAATACACAAGCTAAGCTCAATATACGTAAGAAACAAGCTACAAAATGTAAATTCTCACCCTAAATTTTATTTTAGGCAGGTTGCAAAGTTTCTGTGGTTCAGGGTTCCAGTTATATTCCTTTTGAGACTGGACTCCTCTCTCAATCTAGACTCCCTCCTTGCCTTCCCTTCAGGTGGCTTTAACAGTCTTTTTTCTCAGGCAGACACTCCATGGAGAGGAGGGGTCCTACTTGCCTTCCTCCCCACCCTTAAATAGGATTTACATAAGGTCGGAATCCTTTGTTTCCAAACTTGACACACACACCCCTGTGAAAAGTTACAAGCAGTCCCACTTGACTCTGTAATACAGGAATCGGCAACCTTTGGCCCGTGGCCCACCAGGGTAAGCCCCCTGGCGGGCCAGGCCGGTTTGTTTACCTGCCGCGTCCACAGGTTCGGCCGATCGTGGCTCCCAATGGCGGTGGTTTGCTGCTCCAGGCTCCAGGGGGTGGCGGGAAGTGGCGGCCAGCACATCCCTATACCCACGCCACTTCCCGCAGCCCCCATTGGCCTGGAACGGCGAACCGCGGCCAGTGGGAGCTGCGATCGGCCGAACCTGCAGATGCGGCAGGTAAACAAACTGGCCTGGCCTGCCAGGGTGCTTACCCTGGCAAACGGCGTGTCAAAGGTTGCTGATCCCCTGCTGTAGTATCACAGCATCCATGAGTCAGTGGCAATATGGAGCGTCTGCAGGAAGGCCAAGCCTTTTCATAATCCATTGTCCTTGCTGATGGGCCATCAGCCCTGTCCGGCTTTTTCATTGTTGTACCTGAAGTGTTAGCAGTGGGCGTCACCCAAAGTAGCATATTGAAATACAGATGCATAGTAAATATTCCTAACTTCAGATATAGAAATGATACAGGTATACAAACTGGATAATCACATTCAGTAAATTATAAATTATATATCACATTCAGTAAATTATAACCTTTCCAATGATATCTTACAAGACCTATCTTGCATAAAGTACATCTCGGTTATGTCATATTTATATCATAAGGATATTTTCAAAAAGATATGGAGTGAAATGTCATATGGGCTCCCATTGAGCACCCTGACCCACTAGCCTGGGCTCCCACTCACCCCGTAATGCTGTGACAAGCTGCAGACACATTCCTGGTCTCTCACTTTCCCCAGCACACAGGCAGAGATACACCCAGCTGTAATAACATGCAGACTGGCTTTCTGACTAGCCTCTGCATGGGAAGGCTATACAGCTAGGGCACTTACCAGCTTCTCAGGCGCACACCACCTCTTTCAGACACACACCTCTGTGCTCTCTAGAGTGGGATCAATCCCCTGTTTAGCTGTGGCTCATAGCTAACAGCCAGAGCAGTCCTTTTACTGGTAGGCAATGTGCCCTCCCTCTTTGAACTGGGCTTGCCTTCAGCTGCAGAGTTCATGGAACCCTCACCCACCTCAGTGGTCTCTAGGATTCCACCCCCCACCTCTGGACTTCCCTCTAGAACATATTCCTATGCATTCTAGAGTGAGGTCGGTCCTTTGCTCAACATCAACCTGCTGGCAGCCAGCAACCTGGACAGTCTTCTCACTGACAGGCAATACACTCTCCTCCACCTTTGAGGAAAAGCTGCTTTTAGCCACCGGGCAGTAGGAGCTGGTCTCAACCACACCCACCCCTGGTAGTAGACTGTTTTCTACTGCTGAAGAGGAATTAAAGAAACACTCTCCCATTCCCCCAGCAGTTCCTGAGACTTCACCTTTCCCTTTGGGGTTTCAGCACAATATTGCTCCTTGCTGCTGACAGACCCCTTGACAGCCTAAGCTACATTGAAAAAGTCATTCCCAAGTAACAATTGTGTTGGGTTACCGCGTACTACAGACACAATTAATTCAGCTTCCAAATCCCCAGTTTCTATGTGCACTTTAGCCAATGGCACAAGGATTTTGTGACCTCCTAACAACAAAGTCTCTGCCATCTGCTCTGGCAGTATGTCTTTCTCCTGAACAAGGTCTCTTCTGACCACAGAAATGTCTGCACCTGTATCCCTCCACCCAAGTTGTTCCTTGCCATTAATTCTTAAGTCTTTATGTGTTTCCTGCCTGGCTGTGCAGAGGCTACTTTTACAAACACTGTCTGATAAGTGGCAATTGCCTGAGGTGCCTCTGTGCTCTGGGTAGCAGCATTCCCATGAGTTGCTTGCTGCCTGTTCCCACTCAGCACAGAGGATTTATTCCTAAGGTGCTCAGTGGAATTACAATAGCAGCACCTCCTGGGCTCTTCTGTTTTTACAGGGGACTTGGGGCGAGGACAAGAGGAATGGACTTGGGGAGATGAGCATCCAGCCTCCCATCCACCCACCCTTTCCCCAGGAGTAAAACAGAACCCTGTTTTCCTCCAAACTTAAAGCCCTCTGCCTGTGATTTATTTCTAATAGATATTTGGGTTTGTTCAAATTGATCAGCTAGAGTAGCATGTTCATCAACAGTCTTTACCTTTTTGTCCCATAAACACTGTTTTACATCATCATTACATACATTCAGGAAATGTTCCTGAGAAACAAGATCACACATTTCTTCAAAGCTTGTAATATCTTTTCTCCTTACCCACTTATCCATCAAATCTCTCATCTGGTTTACACATCACACATTTCTCATTCCAGCACCTTTCTTAAGGCTTCTAAATTTTACTCTATATGTTTCAGGTGTAATCTGAAATGGTTTTAAAACCATTTCCTTGAATTTACCATAATCTGAAGCATCTCCAATTGGCATCTTATTGAATATATCCAGAGCTCTCCCAGACAACTTTGCAACCAAAGTGGGCATCTTTTGGTTTTCAGGAATCTCATGGAGTACACACAGCCTCTCAAAGGTGATGAAATATTCAGCAATGTCCCCCGTCTTGTACACAGGACACAATCGTTCCCATTTTTGGAGAGCTATGGGGGTGCTGGTTCCACTTCTTTATCAAATCCAGTTCATGCTTCCTCTCTTTTTCCCTCTCCTCCAGGCCTCCATTTCTTTGTCTTGCAGTTCCAGGGCTCTCTGGTGTGCAGATGCTTGGCCTCTTCTGCTTCTGTGGTTCTCCAGTGTGCAGATTCTTGTGCATTAATCTCAATTTGTTTTAATTCCATTTGTCTTCTGTCTCCTTCTCCCTCTCTTCTACCTGCAATCTGCCATGCTCCAGATTCTTGCTCAGTTCACTTTCACTCATTTTCCTGTTTTTCTGTCCATACTTCCCTTGCCCGAAATAAGCAAATAGAAAATAACAAAACTGGCAATCACTTTGACTGAGCTCTAGCCACCACACTTAAAACTCATTTAAAATCACCACCAGTGTCTCAGAGCAACAAGCTGTGCATATGACCCTGCTTGCTGCGCAACTGTCTGGGGTTCCCCCCTGGGATGCCGCCTGCAACTGGGGTACCACTGAGCCAACTGACCTACCAGCCTGGGCTCCCACTCACTCCGCAATGTTGTGACAAGCTGCAGACATGCTCCTGGTCTCACACTTTTGTCAGCCCACAGATAGGGACATTCCCAGCTCTAATAACATGCAGACAGGCTTTCTGACCAGCCCCAGCATCAGAAGGCTACTCAGCTAGGGCACTTACCAGCTTCCCATGTGCACACCTCCCCTCCCCAAAATTATACTGTCTTGCACTGCACAGAGAACTATATAGCATAAGCTCACAAAATTTGCCCTCTCCCTCAATGTGGAGAGAGACATGCAACAGCTTTCTGCCCCAAGTATTATTTCCACACACTGGTTTTAGACAAAACAAAACCAAATTTATTAACTACAAAAGATAGGTTTTAAGTGATTATAAGGGATAGCAAACAGATCAAAGCAGATTACCTCACAAATAAACAAAACCGTAATCTAATATACGAAAGAGATTGGATACGAGTAGCAAATTCTCACCCTAAATGATGATTTAAGCTATCTGCAGAGATTCCTAAAGAGCAAGCTGCACTTGCTTGCAGCTTAAAACCCCAGGTACTCCTTTCACAGGCTAGAAATCTCTCTAGCCTGGGTTCAGCCCTTCCCTCCGTTCAGTCCTTCCTCAGGTATTTTCAGGAGTTTCCTTGGGTGAGGAATCAGTGAAGAACCACGATTATGTCACTCCCCAGCTTTAAATAGCTTTTGCATATGGGAGGAACCCTTTGTCTCCAGACTTAGTTCCCATACCTTTTAGTGGAAAAACACTGGTATTTCAAGATGGAATCCAGTACCAGGTGACTTGGTCACATGATCCTGTAGGGTCATAGCAGCCATAACTCCTGTTTTTAGCGTCCTCAGGAAGGCTCCCCAATGGGAGATTCTTCTAAAACCTATTATTCTCCCTAATGGCCCTTCCCAGCCAGCCATCTAGACTGATTGTATTCTGCCTAATGGGTGTTCCCAGGTGTAAACACATTTTAATAGATGTATAGACAATATCACTAACTTCAGATACCAAAATGATACTTGCATACAAATATGATAATCATATTCAGTGAATCATAACCTTTTCAAGGATATCTGACATGATTTATATTGCATAAAATACATCATAGTTATGCCATAATCATATCAGAATATTACTATGAACAATATGGGATACAATCCCACAGCATACACCCTATTTAATGAGAAATGCAATCAAAGTTCTATTCCTTCAAGTATAGGAACAGGCAAACTACCTAATCCAAACACACATTCCATACTCCACACCCCCCAAAACCATCTAGCAGGAGGTAGTTCTCATTTCATCTTCCTTTCTTAGCATCCACGTCCATAGCGTTGATATGGCATACATGAACTCTATAGGTCTGGAGATCAAGAAAATGGAAATCTCCCAAATCGCAGCACATTGTATTTCTCTCACTTTACTGCAAAAATTCCTCATTTTTATTTTGTAATCCTCTCTCCCCCTCTAACTTCACCTTTTGAAGAATTCCATTCCCTTATATAGAAGCCTAAAGTTTAAATGAGGGTAGGTGAAACAGTAGGCTACAACATGCAAGCTTCCTATTTACAGTATGTTGCCAAATAATTCAGTTGACACAGCATCATGAGCTACATTTGAGAATCAAGTTCAAAGTTTTGAGATGCACAGATTCATATACCAGCAAATAGTTCTGGGCTTTCCAGCAGCTGTTTGTGGTGGCTGCATTATGCTTACAGTTTTGGCTGATGTGGTTGGTGAAGTCAACAGCTTAGATGTCAGTTTTAGTAGTATGCCTAAAATAAAGTATGCAGAACTTAGTCTGGGTATGATAGCAGCCCATGCTTTTCTACTGGAAAATATGCATGTGGTGTTTGTTAAAATAATTTAGAAATGTTTCTTCATTTTTGTTTCTCTGATATAAATTCTGATATATATGTCCCATTATGCATCTTTGATATATTCCTAAAAAAAGGCATTTCCTCCATTTAGCTTCATCAGATGTAAGATTGCAAATCTCTTGTTTTCACAGTCACAAAATATCAAATTCATCATATAAGTTCCCAAAACAAATTAGATACCTGTACAAACAAAGTGTGGCTGGGTGTTCTACTGGAAGAGCTGCTCTTCCAGTAGAAATTGAACTAATTCTCAATTTTCCCTACAGCTAGAATCTGAGCTCTTAGATTTTAATCAAACTTGTAGTTTAAATATCTATGATACTACTAGCGTTATTTATTTATTTCCAATATCATCTCTGGTGCACTATGTGTTTTCCAAACATTTGGAAGACAATCTCTATCCAGAGGAGCTAGCAGTTAAGTAAACAAAGACAGCAGGTAAGAGAAAAATGGAATAAATATACAGTTTCAATATCAAATATATATAAATAGGATAGGAAAGTTATACCCAACTTACTCAAGCATGAAAGCATCCGACAGCAATTTTCTTGAAGGCAAAAAAGCTGAGTATCATGAAATATGTGGTCAGACAATAAGACTAGATGACAAGTGGAAGTAAACCACCTAACAGTTCTGGGTTCATCATGCATTTATTCCCCACTGTGATTATTAATTGCCCACAATGTGTTTTTCTTAGCAACAGTAAATTTAGAGATGTTCATGCAAATGAACATTTGCAGGATATCTAAAAGACTCTCTCCTCTCCTTCCACACTCAGACTCCTTTAAATATGTAGCCCTGTTCTTTCAATGGGAGTTTTAATAGTGCTATGTTAGTGGAATAATTTGCTATTTCTAGTTTTTAAAGCCTGGTCTACACACAGAGTTGAACGGAAATAACTAAAGGAGTGATTTTATATCATTTTAGTAAAACCTATGCAATTTTCTATATGCACACTCTGATATCCATTTAAGTCTGGCTTATTGCAAGTGGAAGATAAACAGATATAAACGAGCCCACATACAAAGTTGCACTGGTTTAACCAAACCAGTTTAGTTTACCCCTAAAGCACATGTTCCAAAATGGTAGCCTACACAGAAGCGCACCTACCACAGGACTGGAAGAAGCCATTTCTGAACTGGTTTAGTCCATATCTATCAGTAAAAGATACTGCTAAATATATGCATATTGCACACAAAAAGCTACATTAAGAGAATTAAGGTTGCAAAGTCAAGCACTTAGGAAATCTTAGTTTAGCCTTAATTTAGCATATACCTTTAATTATATAATCACATACTATTTTTATCCACAGGATAAAATGTCTTGTCTCATTCAATGCACAGGAAGTACAGTGCCCACTCAGTGAGCAGTTATTCAATATTTTATTTTATCATCACTATTCAGTAGTGGCTCTATGTCTTATTCGCTGCACAGTTATCAAACTCAGTTTTCAAATCATAATAGTGCTTCACACACAAATTATCATCACAATACCCCCATGGCATGAGAAGGTTGCATTATCCCCAATTTACAGTTGGACAGTTGAGACACAGAGAGAGTAAGGTCAAAAGTTTCCACTAATTTTGGGTGCCCAAGGTGAGACAACTAGGGCCTGATTTTTCAGAGTATTTAGCATTATATCGTACTTTATATGTTTGAAGCAAAGCTCCCATTAATTTCAGTTGCAGTCTTAAGTGCTCAGCCAATCTGCAAATTATCCCAGGGTCTCAAGTCAGGCACTCAAACAATGAGGAATACACAACTACTGACCATCTGTGGAAAGTTTAAATAACACCTCCTGCACCCCAGCCCCCTTCCCTGAGCCCTCTCATACACCCTGCATCCCTCCTCTGCCCCAATCCCTTGCCCAGAGCCCCTTCCTGCACACCACACCCCCTCCCACACCCTGCACTCTCTCCCGCACCCCAACCCCCTGCCCTGGCCCTGCATACAATTTGCCCTCCTAGATGTGGCCCTCAGCCCAAAAAGTTTGCCCACCCCTGCTCTAAGGCAATTGAATATTGTCCTAACCATGAGACTATCCTTTCTGTTCCTGCAGTCTCCTGCCTCATTCATGACACACCTTTCAACTTCTAAATTAAGGATAGCATAATGTATACAAACAAAGGGCCCAAATTAAGATTGCATAGGCATATACTACTGCATGCTCAGTTGCTTTGTAACACAAAAGAACCACGAGGGGGATGGAGCTCGTGCAGTCACACTGTGGGGGTAACACATGCACAGCCTGATCAATACCAGGAGCTGTAAGAGGCCTGAGCATGCTCAATGAGGATAGAATCGTCCACGTTTCTAGCTGCTAAGAACTGAAGTAGTATCTACTGAGAGTGTGCACACAGTGATTTTTCTAAAGCTTATAACTTGGCCAAATTTGGGCAGACATGTCCACCCTCTTGCCAAATTTCAAGTCTCTGCTACAAGATATGGGGGTGCTTTAACTTTTTAAAGAAAAGGTCACCAGAATTTTTTAATATGGGTAAAACAATGTTTTCCCCTAGCTTTGTTCTTGGAAACTGCTGAACCATTTTGGATGAAGTTTTCCAAAAGCTTTCAGCTTGAGCAGACGGGGATGAAAATTTCAGCCCAAATGCTTAGAGTTTGGCAAAGTTATAAGCAACTAAAAAGCAAAGTCAGAGGGATTGTCTACATTACCTGCCAGACTGGCAGCAGCAATTGATCCAGCGGGGATTGATTTATCGTGTCTAGTATAGATGCGATAAATCGACTGAGCGCTCTCCCGTCGATTCCAGTACTCCACCAAAACGAGAAGCGCAAGCGGAGTTGACGGGAGAGCATCAGCTGTCAACTTACCGCAGTAAGTAGATCTAAGTATGTCGACTTCAGCTACATAACTTCAGCTACGTGAATAGCGTATCTTACATTGACCCCACGTGGTAGTGTAGACAAGCCCTCAAAGTGGGAAGTGTCAAGCAACCTCAACAGCTTCTTAAGTACCACCAGCCCTGCTACAATAAACATGCATCTTTTTATGAATTACATCTTTTGGGGTCATCTTATGTCTTGCGAATTGAACATTTTGGTGCTGTTACGGTATTCTGTTCACGAGTACAATAAACATATTTGTCACATTTCCAAGCAGTGTGAGACAGCTGAGGCTAGAACATTCCTGACCCAATATCTGGAAAGATTATGCTTTCTCATGAATATAAAAAGAATGAAGGTATGTTTGTAGCAAAGTTCTTTTTTTTTAAATAATATACTGTATCAGAATATGTTTCTTGAGTGTTTATTGCCACTATGCTTGCATGTATATGTTCAGATTGAGGTCTATTGCCTGTCCCAAGATCTACTGCCTATAAAATAATGCTTCATTTATCACTCACTTATGAAGGAGGTTAACAATAAAAGTTTTATGTAAGTGACATAAAACATCTAAATGAATGAAGTTTAACTGTTGAATACATGGAAATACAAATCTCAAACATAGAACAATATCATGTGCATGAATTTTAGACTTTCCTGTCCAAAAACTGAAGAAAAGTTTGTTCTTTAAAACTTGAGTATTATTGTTAACAAGTCTTTTAAGATTACATTTTATGGATAATTTGATCTAATCAGAGCTTGCAATATATTACCCAAACTGCCAATATGTAACACCAGCCAAACAGTATAATGAGAGTTCAACAAGCAACATAGCTTCATCCAAACTTTTAGGACAGAATGCACTGAGGTGGTGGTCAAGGCAGCACAATCAGCCCAAAGGGTGTAAGGAATGCCTTGTATTGCTTTGTAGTGACCCCTGCCAGTGTTCTGAAGATATGTCACCATCAAACTCCCAAAATAAATTAATTTATTAGGCACCCATTCTGGATTCTAGGTGCTGAAGTGCATCCAGTCTTCCTGAGGGAGATTCAATACCATGTGAACTCTCTGAGGGCAGGAATAAATAGGAGAATGTTGCACCAAAGAGAAAATTTGACTGGGAAGTCAGCAAGTGACCGCACTGTCATCCTCCTCCTTCCTGGGATTTCACCAGGAAAGGGTAGTTTTGAATTTCTGAATAAGCACATCTCCAAGCTGGGCTGGCATAGCCCAATTTTGAGGCCTAGCCAACTGATTCCAAGCTCCTAATGCAGAATGACATATGCAGGTGGCTGTGCCTGCGCAGGCATTTCTCGTGTCATTTCTGGTGCCAGAGGCCCAGTGATAGAGTTCCACTGGCATATGAAATGAATCTTACACCCCACATGTAATTTAAAATACTGACCAATTTCTATAGATAGTGAACAGCTGGGAAAAAGAAGGAAGCTTCAGAAATGCAAATATATAAAATAAAACTAAAATGCCTTTACCTTGGAACCAGGAAGGCCAGGAACACCTACTAAGCCATCTTCCCCCTGAAACAAAATGTACATAACCTTCATTATTTGGCTCTCACGCACATGAGCAAACCACAAGAAAAATCAAAGACTACTTATTCCCAGCAATATTTTCAAACTAAGCAAGTCCCAATAGTTTTACAAGTGATTATGGATAGATATTTGACTCTTTAATCATTTTGTATATTATATGTATTTTTACAGCAACATCCTGGGTATATGCTGTATAGCTATAAACATACTGCTAATTTTTGTTGCTTTGTTCAAACTATATTTCACTCAGAAAATCGTGAATAATGACTAGTTGCAGTGCATCAAGGAGTACTGCGAATTCTCTTCATTTTACTGTGAGTGACAGGATTTCAGAGGTTTCTGGAGCCCATTGTGTGATGACATAAGGAAGCTCCAGCTCCCTCACAAAGTTCAGCCCTGCCAAAAGCCAGAAGAGTCTCCTCTGTTCGTTGTTTTCACAGGAGGGAAGGAGGAAGCAGAGAGCCCAGCAGCTCAGAGCGGGTCCAGTCTCTCTTCTCCCCTCTCTTGTGAGCAACTGGGACAGAACAGCACATCTGCTCCCCTCCACTACTCCCTGCAGCACCCAGCCTGGGAAGGGAAATGGGGAGGGGTGAAGAGCCTCCATAGCTGCCCTCCAGCCTGGGAAGGGGGAGAGTTGACTCCACTGTTGCTGCCCCCTGGCCTCAGAGAGGGGAGTGAAAAACCCCATGAGAAGCAGAGGTAAGGAATATAGACCCACATTACAGCTGAGTGAACTATGGTTTTAAACTGGGTTTCGATGTTAGCCTGAGTGACAGGCCCAAGGCACGTGACCAAAAGGAATGTGTTCATGAGAAAGAAGAGTTGTTTCATGTTAAACTTGTAGTGACTCTTGAAATACCATTCTTATCTTATTTAAGGTTTGGGCTGGAGTAATAAAAATAAAGAAAAACATGGTTAGTTGGATAATAGGTGAAGTAAACAATTATTCGTTTGTTTCAAAAGAAATACTTAGTTCAATAGCTAGGGAAAAATTCAGCAAAATAAGATAAGGAGGAAACCCTGAAAAGAAAGGGGCCCAGCCATGAATCTTGTCTTAACCAGGCCAGGGGGCAGGGTTCAGCCCCAACAATCTCTCATCTAGCTTTGGCTAAGGTCCAATAACAGCAATGGAATCACTGGTATATTATAATGTATGAAAAGCAAGGTTTGTTTGGAATTTCTTTGTCGGTTCTTTTCCTTCTCTCTCTGGAGTCATGCCATGATGGGAAGATATCTCCTGCGCCTGATCCTGTTGTAAATATTTTGGCCAATGCTTATAACTGTATTGTTGCTAGGAGTATAAGTATATATATGCTAGTATTGGTATTTTGTATATCACCAACACCAGTTGGCCATTGGACTAATAAAGGAATACTTGTGTGGAAGCTGAGTCATAGTAAGCCTTAATAAATTTATTAGGAAAATCATTTCTAACAGCAGAGCAGAATTAACTGCTGGGCAGGGACTGGGCAGATGTGCAAAAATCTCTAAGTAATTCATTTGGGAGAGTGGGCAACACTAATGGTCACACACACACACAAAACAAACACACGGAAGAGCTGGGGAGAGTTAAAAAATGTCAAAAGACAAATAAAAAATATAATCCCAACAATATATTTTTTTAAATCATGATTTTTGGGGGTCTGATCTCTTGAGGTTGGCAATATTAATCTAGTTATATGTTCAAAAGGTAATATTCTAGTCCTTCCTGAATGCTGTACCATTGCTTTATAACTTCTGGGCAAGAGCCATGATTAGAGAGTTAGGGGCATATTCTGAGGCTATGTCTACACTAGTGCGGTAAGTCAACCTAAGTTACGCAACTCCAGCTATGGGAGTAACGTAGCTCAGGGATCGGCAACCTTTGGCATGCGGCCCGCCAGGGTAAGCCCCCTGGCGTGCTGGGCCAGTTGGTTTACCTGCTGCGTCCGCAGGTTTGGCCGATCGCGGCTCCCACTGGCCGCAGTTCGCCGCTCCAGGCCAATGGGGGTGGCGGGAAGCGGCGGCTAGCACATCCCTCTGCCTGCGCCGCTTCCGCAGCCCCCATTGGCTTGGGACGGTGAACTGCTGGCCTGACGTAGCTGGAGTCAATGTAGCTTAGGTCGACTTATCCCAGTGTCTTCACTGTCCACGTTGACGGGAGACACTCTCCCGTCAACTTACCTTACTCCTCTTGTTCCTGGTGGAGTACCGGAGAGTGCTCTGCCGTCGATTTAGTGGGTTTTCACTAGACCCACTACATGGACCCCTGGTGCATCGATCGCTGGAGTATCGATGCTGCGGTAGTGTAAACATAGCTTGATTGATCTTTCAGTAATGTAACTCAGGAATAATTCCACTGAAATCAGTGGTATTACATCAGCGAAAGTGGTATCAGAATTAAGTTCTAATTTCAAAAGGTATTCATGCTGTGTTTCACAGAAGACTCCGTCTTGAATCTTGCCAGGAAGACTATGATTGATTAAAAAAAAATACTGATCTTTGTTGGGGAGCTTTTCAAAGTGAGGGACAATTCAACACTGCACTTAACACATGGCTTTCCAAGGAAAAGCATAACCAAAAGAAATGTTAAGAATTCATTATCGTTAAATGAATCCCTTCAATAAGCATGAACACAAAAAAGTAAAGCTCCTTATATGGTCAACCTCTAATTTTTGTCTCCACAATGGAGAAAATGAAAATGCTTCCAGTGTATACAGTTGGACAATTCAATGAAAATATCTGTTCAATGTGCATAGGTAATTAAACAGTGTGTAGTAAGGAAGGGCTAAGCCATTATATAAATTAATGGTATTGGTCTAACTTTGAATACTGCATTTATTTCTCGTCACTTCACCACTAAAAGCATATAGCACAAACAGAAGAGATTCAGACAAGTGATGGAAATGGTCAGAGGTATAGAAAGACTTCCATATGTGACAAGATTAGGACTATATAGTTCTAATTTACTTATTAGTTATACAGTAATAAAAGGCTAGAGATGGTAAAGTGGACTTTCATAATGAAGTATATGGAAATATTACATGAAGTTAATGACAATAAAATTTTAAAATTATTACATTAAAAACTTTTTAAAAAACCACACAATACATCTTGTGACAGTGAGTTCCTTCTGTTATTAAGATCAGGAACTTATCCAAATTCAGTGAAGGATTGGACATTTATATGACTAACAGCATCCACAATTATAAAGAATAAAAATGCGTAAGATATAGACCAGGGGTCTGCAACATTTGGCAAGTGGCTCGCCAGGGTAAGCACCCTGGAGGGCTGGGCCAGTTTATTTACCTGCTGACGTGGCAGATTCGGCTGATCGCGGCCCCACTCGCTGCGGTTCGCCGTCCCAAGCCAATGGAGGCGGCGCGGGTGAGGGGTGTGCTGGCCGCGGCTTCCCACCGCCCCCATTGACCCGGGACGACGAACCGCGGCCAGTGGGGGCCGCGATCGGCCGAACCTGCCACGTCAGCAGGTAAATAAACTGGCCGGCCCGCCTGGGTACTTACCCTGGCGAGCCGCGTGCCAAACGTTGCCAACCCCTGATATAGACACAAAGAGTGTTCTTTGCTCCTGGCAAATCACGTGCTGAGCCATTCAGGCTGAAGCCTACTTGCACTTTGAAATACACAAGAACATTAATTAATTAGCATTCCCTACAGAAGCTTTGACACTAGCTCAGAGAATTCAGCCAGAAAATCTCCTCCATTGCCCCCATAAATCTTTATGGGCTTTTCACCAGCAAAACTATAGACTTTGATCCCAAGTAACTCCCACTGCACTCGATTCACTATTTTCCATCCACATCCACTAAGTAACACAAACCTTGGAACTCTCACTTTTCTACCTCCAAGTCATACAAAATATACAAAAAGGACAAAGGAAGAGGAAGAAACTCTCACCACGCCCTAATACTATGGCCAAAGAGACAAAAACAATTGACTCATCCATAGAACACAAGAAATTAAATAAATAAATACAAAGCTCTTGTGGTCTACAGCAGTCTTATAACTCAACCCTGGTAAAATGGGGTTTTTATAAACTCCATTTGTGGCATGTTTTCCAGTCTCTGGATCATTCATTTGGTTCTTCTTGGTCAAAACAGATGTAAATGCAATGGAAAAATTCTGATAAGTTATTAAAAATAATTCACATATGTAGATTTGCGGAAAACTAGGAATTCAGATACTTTTGACAGACTAGTAATAATCCTAGATAACAATTTTCTATCTACACACAGTTGCATCAGTACAAACCAGAAAACATAAAAGTTTCTCTCCATAAAAGGAACAGGTCAAATGAAATATTTTTAGAAATCTGGTTAAATGATATTTTATCATTGATCATAGTCCATTATTTTAACATGTACCTGATTTTAAAGTATTAACTAGTACTAATGTAAGATTACTCAAAATGGTACCAAAAATTAATTAAGCACTAGATTACCTAAACATATTTTAAAAAGTAAGGAGAAACCTAAACAAATAATTTGGAATCATTGAGAATTTACAACATTTTAGAAGTTAATGTGGTATATAATATCAAACATATTAGAAATTAATGAGATTCCCTTCAGGGATGGGAAAGAAAAAATATTAATTACTTTAAAAACCATTTAAAAGGGTAATTGAGGTTTCACAGACAAAGTTTATGAAATCCACGATGTCTGGATGTATCCCATCATCAATATAAAAGCAAAAAGAGTCCTATTATTTATGACTTGGGATACTACTTACAGGATGTATTGGATACATCAGAAACATTAGCCATTCAATTCCTTTTAATATCAATGAACATAATGCAATTAAAACCTACTCACTGTTTTGAAAATTTATGGATTTGTGCCTTTCATTTACCTTGAGTTGCCAGGCCTTTGGATCCACTCAAAGGCCCTGCCTTTTTGAAAATGGGAACACCTATTTTTTGTGGTAAATAAATGGAGCGTAATGATCAAAAATGGACCACCACAGGGTCATACTAATGCTGCTTCAAAACATGTACAGAACAAGCCTAAAACCACTACAGGGGTTATGACTTTTTTTAATAAATAAAAAAATCAGATTGTATAAAAATCACTATCACATTTTCCTTATCTTACTGGAACGCTTTGTTGTTTCTCTAAGCAAACTCCAACATTAATGGTTAGAATCACCTTATAAACTATTAATTTGATTTAAAAAAACCACACACATTCAGCAAATACTTACTAACACTCATACTGTGAATCCTGTAGAGTCGTCATTTCATGGAGCCTGCTTTAAATGTTGACATTTTTGATTCATGTTCACACTTCAGTTACAGACCACAGAACACACACGTATTTTCAAAGCGCACTAAGGTCAGGGGGAACTGTCAATATTCAGCATCTCTGAAAAAAATCAAGCTTTATGGGTCCAATTCAGTTTTGCCCTACAGCACCTTTGAGCAAACTAGGCTGGCACAAAAGGACAATATGGCAGGCCTAAGCCCCTCCCCGAGAATACCCCCAATGCCACAGGGATTCCTGCCAGGCACAGAACCAGCTCCTCTTGCTCTGTTCTCCCTCCACAGCAGCCCCAGAGCAGAAGGCAATCATACATCTCTGGTGATTCTGTGCTCTTGCAACTTTCCATACAAGTCAGAACACCCTCAGGAGATAACTAGCCTAAACTGGGGGCTGAACCAGTCCTGTCCTTACACTGGCCCCAGCTTGAGCCATCCCTTGGGTAGGTCAAATTGGGGCAACCTCCCCAGGCCCTGTGCTTTGGGGGGCCCTGCACTTCGAACAAATCGGGACTGTCCCGATATTTAGCCCTTTGTCCCACGTCCCGACCGATGTATGATCGGTACGCCATTTGTCCCAATAATCAGGTGAGGAGGCAAGGGGGAAAAGTGAGACTGGAGGTGGGTGGACGAGCGGGGTGAGGAGCCGAACGGCAGGCGGGAGGGGGGTGAGGAGGCAGGCAGGTGGGTGGATGGTGAAGAGGAGAGCAGTGGTTGAGTTGGTGGAGGGGGCACGCCGGACGGACAGCGAGGAGACTAGCAGGGAGGCAAGCAGCGGGCAGATGGTGAGGAGGAGAGTGGCGGGCAGGTGGTGGTGGGAGGTGAGGAGTGAGCAGCGGCCGGGCAGGCAGAACCCATCATCAGCATGGATACATATCTTCTGGAATGGTGGTTGAAGCATGAAGAGACATATGTGCATCTGGCACGTAAGTATCTTGTGATGCCGGCTACAACAATGCCATGTGAACACCTGTTCTCACTTTCAGGTGACATTGTAAACAAGAAATGGGCAGCATTATCTCCTGCAAATTGTAACCAAAACATGTTTGTCTGAGTGATTGGCTGAAGTAGGACTGAGTGGACTTGTAGGTTCTACAGTTTTATATTGTTTTAATTTTGAATGCAGTTATTTTTTGTACATAATTCTACATTTGTAAGTTCAACTTTCATGATAAAGAGATTGAACTGCAGTACTTGTATTAGGTGAATTGAAATATACTATTTCTTTTGTTTTTTACAGTGCAAATATTTGTAATCAAAAATAAATATAAAATGAGCACTGTACCTTTGAATTCTGTATTGTAATTTAAATCAATCTATTTGAAAATGTAGATAACATCCAAAAATATTTAAATACATGGTATTCTATTATTGTTTATCAGTGCAATTAATCACGATTAATTTTTTTACTCGCTTGACAGCCCTACATTTTACACATATTTATTTAAAAATATGGCACACATATGCAATGAGCATGTGCTAGGAAATAAATCCTATTTGACTGATCGATGACAGTGGCTCTCAACCTTTCCAGACTACTGATTTATCTTGCGTACCCCCAAGTTTTACCTCACTTAAAAACTACTTGCTTACAAAATCAGAAATAAAAACACACACAAAAATGTGTCACAGGACACTATGACTGAAAAATTGCTTACCTTCTCATTTTTACCAGATAATTATAAAATAAATCAATTGGAATATAAATATTGTATTTACATTTCAGTGTATAGTATATAAGAAGTATAAACAAATCAATGTTGTATGAAATTTTAGTTTGTACTGACTTCCCTAGTGTTTTATGCAGCCTGTTGTAAAAGTAGGCAAATATCTAGATGAGCTGATGTACCTCCTAGAAGACCTCTGTGAACCCCCAGGGATACATGTACCCTGGTTGAGAACCACCAATCTATGATATTCTATTGAAAACAAAGACTGCAAATGAAAAACATGAAAACACTTGCTACTGAGTACTGAGAATAAAACAAGCAGGCCTTTCTGTTTACAAACGATTCTAAAAGATTCATAATCTCATATGGAAAATTCTTAGAAAATTAAGGCTAGCCAGCTGGATATATCTATCATCTGTATTGATAAAATGGACACAATTTTCTAGTGATATTAAACTCTGGACAAATTGATAGAGTTTTGTAACTGTACTTGTTTCCTTAATGTATCTGTCCAAAGAGAAATTCTCTAAAGTCTTACACAACATTGCTTGATTTACACAGCTTTAAAACAAATCTAAACCCCATTAAAGTTCACAGAACTGGAAGTCATTTAAACTCAATTCAACTTATTGAAATAACATCGGAAATCCAGAAATTGTAAATGTTAGTTTAAAATGTGTTCTACAACCGTAAAGGATTATTTGCGTTGTAAAAAATGGCCACGCTTATTTAATATAATAAAATATATGATGACTACTACATTAACAATAACATTTGGAGCCTTGAGTAAAGGACACTAGAAGAAACACTCTTGGTCAATAATGAAGGCCCCAAGGCCAAATGCTTTATCTGAAGGAATTATTTTTGTCCAGAACGTTTAATCTAGTCATCAGTTCCCTCTGCTCAAGATTCAGTGGGCCAGATCCTTAGCTGGTATAAACTGGCATATGTCCAATGATTTCAGCTACAGTGTACTCACAAGGAAAAAATGTCAGAGAGAGCTACACCAATGCAAACATGCTGAGTGTCTAGCCTAAGGTGTGGATCTTCATCGATCAGAGCAATATTTGTTCTGATAACATAATGAGCAGGGGGGTGGACTAGATGACCTCTTGAGGTCCCTTCCAACCCTGATATTCTATGATTCTATGAATGGTGGTGTACTTAGCTAGCTGAGAAACATGTACCAACTACTGATTCAATTCAAGTAGTTCAGAGATACAGTTTTTATTTGTCTAGTGCTATTTGGAAGTTAAAGATTATTCTCATGGCTGTATCTCCTAATTTGGAAGTCCTTTGATATATTCTAGACATGGGTTAATAGGATATTTGGATTAGGGAGGATATATACACAGTGTATTTAGAATTTGAATAGTTGGATAACTTTCAGATCTCTAAATTCAAATATCGTTGAATCCAATATCAAGCATGAGATCCCCATGGGATTATCTCCTACCCACAAGCCCCAGGCCACCTCACCATTACTAATCTTGAGGGGTCTTTCAGGTAGTAGAGAGAGGAGTGTGGCAGCTCAGTAGCCTTGTAATATTTTCCCCTGCCCCTTTTCTTACAATGTATTTGGGGGTGGCTGGTTCTTCTCCAGTCTTTTTTATGGGGCAACTGACAGAAGGAGGGCATTGCACGGCCACATCTCCAGGGAGAATTGGCTATCTGCATGCCCACCAGCCCTATTCTGCAGCAGCTGGGCGGGAACGGCTCAAAATGTTGTCATCCTTACTGCACTAGGGTTGAAAGCTGTGATACCTCAGAAAGCACTGAACATATTATGCACCAGATTTTCAAAGGTGCTCAGCACCTATTGAGAACAAGTGCCCAAAAAGGGAGCTGAGATCCTTTGAAAATCTGGTCCATAGGAAATAGGGGAACACTCCATCCACTGACCCTCAGTCTTAGTGAGTTATATCTCCATTGCAGTATTCTCTACACCTGCAAGAATCAGGAACAAGGAGCCAGGATCAGCACACTGATAACTGAAATGGCATCTCGCACAGGACGGTCCTGAGAACTACTACAAAGCGGTGTGTTTTGGATGAGATTTTTAATCATTTTTTGTAAAAAGTGTTGATTGTTTGTGGGGAAAATCAGCTGTGGAAAATAGATGTAATTATACATTTTTCTGGCTGTACCCTTTCTTTCTCTTGTATGGCTCAACATAAATGCCACTAGCACACAACTTAAAAGAATCTCTACTGTCTAGTTAGGAAGCTCCTCCAGCCACTTTGCAGCATTACCAACATGACCTTATCATTGCAAAATAGCTACACGTTTTTGTTAAAGTTCTTGTAGCCTAATCCTTTTCAAGCTCACTGGCTTGCATTACTACTCTGGAAAAATGCCCAATCTAAAATATAATGAAAAACTGAAAAAAATAGCCACAGCCACTATTACATTATAGAACCTACAGTCTAAGGCTCTGTGGGTTGACATTAATCAAAGATGAGACAGAGGGCTACATTGCAACTGTTACCTCCGCTGCTATTTCTGTTTTGCCTATAGTCAGTCCCCTAAAGGCAATAAGGCTACTGAACCACACACACACACACACACACACACACACACTTCTTATCATAGAATCATAGAAGATTAGGGTTGGAAGAGACCTCAGGAGGTCATCTAGTCCAATCCCCTGCTCAAAGCAGGACCAACACCAACTAAATCATCCCTTCCAGTGCTTCACCACCCTCTTAATGAAACAGTTTTTCCTAATATCCAATCTAGACCTCCCCCACTGCAACTTGAGACCACTGCTCCTTGTTCTGTCATCTGCCACCACTGAGCAAAGCCTAGCTCCATCCTCTTTGGAACTCCCCTTCAGGTAGTTGAAGGCTGCTATCAAATCCCCCCTCATTCTTCACTTCTGCAGACTACATAAGCCCAGTTCCCTCAGCCTCTCCTCATAAATCATGTGGCCCAGTGTCATTTTCGTTGCCCTCTGCTGGACTCTCTCCAATTTGTCCACATCCTTTCTGTAGTGGGGGGCTCAAAACTGAACGTAATACTTCAGATGTGGCCTCACCAGTGCCAAATAGAGGGGAATAATCACTTCTCTTGATCTGCTGGCAATGCTCCTACTAATGCAGCCCAATATGCAGTTCCTTCTTGGCAACCAGGGCACACTGTTGACTCATATCCAGCTTCTCGTCCACTGTAATCCCCAGATCCTTTCCTGCAGAATTGCAGTTTAGCCAATCGGTCCCCAGCCTGTAGCGGTGCACAGGATTCTTCCTTCCTAAGTGCAGGACTCTGCACTTGTCCTTGTTGAACCTCATCAGATTTCTTTTAACCCAATCCTCCAATTTATCTAGATCAATCTGGACCCTATCCCAACCCTCCAATATATCTACCTCTCCCCCCAGCTTAGTGTCATCCACAAACTTGCTGAGGGTGCAATCCATCCCATCATCCAGATAATTAATTAAGATGTTGAACAAAACCGGCCTCAGGACAGACCCCCTGAGGCACTCCACTTGATACCGGCTGCCAACTAGACATTGAGCCGTTGATCACTACCCGTTGAGCGCGATGATCTAGCCAGCTTTCTATCCATCTTATAGTCCATTCACCCAATCCATATTTTTTTAACTTGCTGGCAAGAATACTGTGGGAGACCGTATCAAAATCTTTGCTAAAGCTTTTTCTCCATTCACCATTGTTAAAAGACCAAACAGTAATACAGACAGAGTAACCAAATAGTTTCCTATAGAGACAATTGTGAAGTCCTTTCTTTAGTAATCAGAGTGCTATTTTGAAGTTTACAGCATAACTAATAAGCATTTACACTCTACACAAATATATTCTAATCTGTTAATCTAAACCCGTGTCTACACTACAAATTTATGTCAGTATAACTACATCGTTCAGGGGTGTGTTATAATGTAGTTATACCAACCTAACCCCTGGTGTAGACAATGCTATGTTGACAGGAGGGTTTCTCCCATTGACATAACTACTGCCTCTCGGAGAGGTGGAGAACCTATGCAAATGGGAGACACTCTCCTCACCATAGGCAGCGTCTTCACTAGGTGCTAGAGCTGCATCCCTGTAAGTATAGACAAGCCCTTACTTCCCACCTCTTCTCTACCTTCTGTAATGTGTGATCTGTATCTAGATCGTAAACTCTTTGGGACAGAGATTTCCTTTTCTTTTATGTTTATGCAGCACCCAGCACAATGGAGCTCGGGGCCTCTGTTTGTTAATGAAGTCTAAATAATTAGAAGGTGTTTGCCCCAATGAGTTTTGCATACTCCTTACATGTCCGCTGCTCTTGGACACAGCTTTCACTCAAAGATATAGACAGTTAAATGTAAACCTATCACTGAAGATTGCAGTTAATGAAAATACTTAAGCATTATTGGCAATAAAGAAAATATATATCTTACACCCAAGGAAAATACATAAAATTAATCCCCAATGTAACTATTTAGTGAAGTCACATCAGGGATAAATTTGTCCCAGTTAGTGTTCAAGTGTGCTCTCCTATTCCAAGTTAAAGCAATCCCCCCCTCATTTGTGGAGCATTGCAAGGAATTTGACAGTAATTCACAGAAAGAATAACAGTGGGGAAAAAACTGAGTTTGTGAACTAAAAAAAAATATCAGCTGGCTGGGCTCTCTGTACCACAACTGCAAAAATCTGGCTCCTGTTAGCTATTTTATGATTACAAATCAAACACCTGTGTCACCAGCTATACTACATGTGTGTGACTGCTGACCATCTGCAGTACACACCCTTTGACAGTTGCTTTACTTAGTGTGGGTTAGAAATGAGTTCATTGGAGATAAAGTCAACAGCAGAGTTAGCAAGCACTTTTTCTATTTTTGGAAGCTCCATACAACAGCAACGATTCTGATGATTATTCAGGACTTGGCCCAGCCTCAGTCAGTTGTGTTGGGGTAATCAATTCAGGTTTCAAACATGCAACCTGAGTCATGTGTGTTCAGGAGTACTGGCTTGCAATGAACATTTTGACTAGCTCCCATTGTGAAAATAAATCACATTTTCAGTACCTATTATTGATTTTACTATATGAAGAATCTAAATATAGACAGCTTTTATGTCTGACAACTGGATATTTGCCAGTTAACAAATACTATCTTTGTTTGAAAAATGTAGCTCTACGTACAGCTTTGTGGGGAATAAAAACAACAAATAAAACAAAAAACCCCACACCATTGGTATAACAGAAAAGTCATGTTTGAGCTGGTTTCACTGAAAGCAAATAAACTATTATTTCAACCCAAAAGTTTGGCTGTGAAAAACAGTGTAGAGCCAATTGCCGAGGGACCAAAGATTATTATAAAAGTCTTCCCCTGGGTGGTTCTTTGCACATTTACAGATCTTCCAAAGTTTAAAGTCTGGCAATGGTGTAGTTATAGTTCAATTCATTACAACTCACAGCAGCCAACAAAATCGCCTGCAGCCTCAATATAATTCATGAAATATAAAAGACTCTACTTTCTGGGGCTTGTAGAAAGCTTTTAAAATTTCTTCCAGGTAAATAATTGGACTACAAGGTGTAAGCCACATAGAAAATTTTGTTACGGGCAATAGAATAAACTACTTTTTAAATTAGAGAGGTAACAAGAATTATCCTATCAGAACCAATCAATGACCCATCAAGCTGCAATTTTGCCTTTGGCAAAGTCCAATAGACAATCCTTCAAAGAAAAACAAAAACATGAAACAAAACTAGGCATAATGTGCTTGACAATTTCTGCAAATGCTACTGCATGGGGAGAAAAATTCCTTCCTGACATACGTGAGGACTAACTCTGATTAGCCTGTGGCACTGATGGCAACCGGGAGAGGAGCAAGACTAGAAACAAGGTGGGCTTTTCTTCACATACAGCACTACAGAAGCACAGATGCACCAGCACCAGTGTAGTGCTTTAGTGAAGACCCTACTCCTGACAGCGTAGTTAATGCACTTCCCCAAGATGTGGTAGCTGTGTCAATGGGAGAAGTTCTCCCATTGACATAGCACTGTCTACATGGGTGGGGGGTTAGGTTGGTATAACTACATTGCTCGGGGTGTGGATTTTTCACACCCATGAGTGACAGTTATAGGTCTGTAGTGTAGAATTGGCCGACTGCAGAAGCCTTAAAAAATGTGAGTATGATATATGGCCACTGTGTGGAATGGCGGTTGTTGTTATGCAAGGATGTAGAGTGCAACTGCATCCTCCATTCTGGGGATGCTGCTGGGACGTACCCTGAACAGACTAGTGTAGGCTGCTGCTTGTTGGCAGCTCTCATTTCTGTATTACATAACATTTAAATACAAAATAATTTAGTTGTTAAATATAAGCTCTCTGTACCTTAATAAGAGCACTACATGAACACTACAATTTGAGTCCTGGATTAAATACACCTCTACCCCGATATAACGCGGTCCTTGGGAGCCAAAAAATCTCACCGTGTTATAGGTGAGGCTGCGTTATATCAGGGTAGGGAGAGGAACCGCTCCCCACCCCAGCTCACCTCCGCTCTCCCTCCGCCTCCTCCCATGAGTGTGACGCAGCTCCGCTTCTCCCCTCTCCCTCCCAGGCTTGCCGCGCCAATCAGCTGTTTGGTGTGGCAAGCCTGGGAGGGAGGAAAAGTGGAGCTGCAGCATGCTCGTGGGAGGAGGCGGAGCAGAGGTGAGCTGGGGCAGGGGGCCCCTGGAAAGGGCCGCAGCAAGTAACAGGCAGGCGAAGAGGAACCGCCTGTGGTAACACGAATTTGGATATAATGAGGTAAAGCAGCCCCGTCCTCTCGAGTGCTGCTTTACTGTGTTATATCCGAATTCGCGTTATATCGGACCGCATTATATCGGGGTAGAGGTGTAGTTGTAAGCACTGTATAAATATTTCCAGTATTGCTAACCCCAAACATTAAAAAAATCGTGAATCTGATCGCCAAAAATCATGAGACTGGCTTAGAGATTTTTAAGAAGTTATACTTTTGACTTCTCTTTATGAGCATTTAGGGTCCACTGAGGTCACATTTTCATGATTTTTCTCTGCAGTTATGAAGGCTAGAAACTTACTTTACAAACAGTAATAATGAAGCTGAGATTCTGATCTACTCACATGACTCCAGAAGCTGGGGTTTTAAGAAAAATACCAGCTGTTGGACTCACAATAATATTATAAGATTTGGCAGCACTGTACAGTGGTGCCAAATTCAAACTGTGGCTGGGGCATGAAGATAAAGCTAGTCCTAATCTACAAAGGCAAACAGAGGCAAGGAGCAGGTGAGACGGCCACATTTGCCTGCACCAGGGGCTTGGAGGGTGCCCTAGAGGGTGGATGTGAATGGCTACTTCCCAGGGAGAAGTGTGTGAACTTCCCCTGAGGAAGAGAGCTTGGCAACCAGCCACAAACAACTCCTGCTGCTGCTGCCTGCATCAAAAAGGCAGATGCCCAGGCGTGGCCCCTTGCAAGCCAGCAGAAGAACAGCTGCAGCCTCAACAACAGCCCAGCCACAAATTTAGAGAAGGAGGAATCCAAGTAGGGTTAACACTGTCCATTTTTTAACAGGCCAAACTTGTTTTTGTACTTACTGGCCAGTTAAAAGATTTGACATGCCAGGTTAGGAACATGTTGGAGTGCTCTACAATTCACACTCCTGTACTACAAACTGTGGCCCTGTGTTAGGAGAAGGTAAGAAAAATGATAGAACATAAAAGTACAGTGTGTATGACAGAGTGTGTGTGTGAAATCATTTTCTAAAACACTCCAGTGAGAATTAGCTACAGCAGCTAAACCACTAAAACCATTTTTGTTGGGGAAGGAGGCTGGTGTAACACTGACAGACCCCGGTCGTCAGCGGGCACGATCCAACCTGGGACTTCCGGAGCTAAATGCATGAGCTAAAAGCCATATGGCTGTTACCTAAGGCTGCAGAGCAGACTCATTAATCTCACTCTCTAAGTGATCTCAGTGCCACTAGAGGGGACAAAACACCACACTCAGAAGGTGTGTGGGTTACACTAGCAGTAGCCAGTTTTTCTGCATCTCAGAGGTGGCAACCCTAAAGAGCACATTCCAGCTACAGGACCTTAGACAGAGACCCCAGACCTCAGATCAACATCCTGGAGCATACCCTAGCAGAAAGGAGCCCAGACAGGACCAGCTAGTGCACCCTAACTAGCATACCTTAGATTAAAAAGTCTAGCCAATGAGTAGGAGGTTTCTTTGTTTTGTTTAAATCACATCCTTACAGGAGGTACAGCAGCACAGTCCAAAGGAGTCTATCACAGAGCTGCTGAGCAGTACCAGTACATATTGGTATTAGACTTCTGTGTTCAAATTGCATTTTTCCCTTATTGTCAATTTGCTGCTTCTTTGATTTTTAGGGAGATAAGAGGAGCAGAGAAGACTCAGCAATGAGCTTCCTTAAGTGCATGAAGCATGCTCTAGATGCTCGGTCAGATACACAGGCCTGTAGTTAAAGTAAAAGAAGATAAAGGATGCCCACAACAAAGAAAATGGAAGCCCCTGTGTATCAACACTAGACAGCATAAAAGCAATCACCAGCACCATTCTTTCCAGCAACATCGCTTCTGACTACAGAACTCCCTTAGCCAGTGCCCACAGAAGTAATCCAGCTACACAAGGCTCTTTGTCAAGAAAAGAAGCTGCACTGTTGCAGGTGTCTGAAGCTTAAGAGTTTGGGAACCAAAAAATCATAAGTTGTTCAGCTATACACAGAGTCTGAACTACAAAAGATCACCTAATATGGCAAAAATAAGTCAAAGTAGCAGATAGCTCTATGGAATCACATTTGTGATCAAAGGCTATTCAAAACACAACTTGCAGTTAAAAATATACAATGCTCCCTGAAGCAACCAAACAAGTCTTGGAAAATGCAGTGGTCAAGAGTGAGTCTGCCTATCAAGATTTTTCACACAACATACAAACTCAAAGTATCAGGGCTTTTATGGACTTCGCTCTTTTCATGTAAATCCATGTCTTCAATGGATTCAACATGAGAAGAGCTCTTCAGTCAAATTATGTGCAGACCTCACTGAACATACATTAGTAAAAGTAGAAATATCTCAGATATACAGGAGACTTGGAGCAACCCAGCAGTGATGGCAGATGAGTGCATGACTTCAAACAGCTACTTGGTCTTGATCGTGTGCCTTCATTTAGTGGTAAAATGAATAGTTGACAGAAGCTAATCCATCCAAATCACTGCACTGGTAAAAGCAGCATAGCAACCCTTCAGGACCATAGTCTAGACATTTTCTGAAGACTTCTTGCAGAGAAACTGAATTTGTTTTGCATCTAACTGAGCACTTACCATACTGGGAGAAATGAACATTTATGAATCAGGCAGAGTCTGTAAGTTGCTCACCAGCTGCATCATTTCTGCAATAGTCTCGTCGAGAGTGGTGGCTATTATAGTCACCAAAGTACACAGCTGGGTGAAGAAAAGAAGGTAATTTGTGGACTTTATTTGGAGATTTGTAGACGTTCGTTATGGTCAGTTGTCAGATTTTTATTGCAGTAATAGAAATTTCCATGGCCTTGGATTCTTCCAGGACTGAGACATCTTTAAGACTATACCCATTGTATATGGCAAGGCCACACTTCACAATGTTAAAGGTGACATGTATTTTATATCTTACAGCTTGCCATAGTCTGCATCTTGAGTTTCTTGTACAGCAACAACATCAATGTAATTATCCTTAAGAACTCTTGAAAGATAGTCACACTTAACATACGACAAACTTCCACATTAAGTTTGTACACGGGTATAGCTATCCTTATGGTTCTTTGATGCTAGACATGGACTCTTAACAAATTTCACATTGCTAATTATACCGAGACAGTGACAAATCAACATCCAGTAGCCTTTTGATGACATTCATTGCGTTAATCAATAATGTGCAACAGGAGCACCACATGAAGGTTGTCGTCTTGCTCCTATATTAAAATCATCGCGAATTCCTTAAGAATTTGGGGCCAAAGGGACAAGCATAGTTGGCACTGCTGTACATTCAACAGGGAAGATCTCAAAACGCTGGTATGAGATGATAGTCATTTCCCTTCTCAAACATGGGATACTACCATATGATGCCACCAGCTGTCACCCAATATTACTCCTCTCCGCAACTCATAAGGTAACAGGGAGGGTTTTGCCAGCTCATCTCATCCTTATCTTAGAGGCCATCCTGCCAAATTAAAAGGCTGGTTTTAGGCCAGGAGGAAGTTGCTGAAACCAGGTTCTTGCCATGACTAGTTACATCAAGGCTGGCTTCTAGTGGAATCTAAAAACTGGAACAGCATTGATAAATTTATTGGCCACCTATGATATGGTATGGAGATATGAGCTATTAGGGGTCATCCAATGCTGTGGCACTATGTGACTCCTGGCCATAATGTCAAGCAACTATAGACACCACATCTTTTTGAATGGGCAGATCAGCAAAATATTCACCCTCAATGATATTTAACCTCAAGGATTCATGCTGGCTCCTTCATGATTCAGTATCTATATTAGTGACTTACCTGACAATTTCACATAAGTTCATTTGCATTAACAACATCATTCTTGTGATGTAAGGCGAAGACAGCACCACCACTGGTGCTCTCTGCTGACCTCAAGATAATGACAGAATACTTGCAGTATTGAAAGCTCTGCCCCAACACCTCCAAATCACTGGTAATAGTCTTTCACCTAAACAATAAAGCCACTAAGGAACCACTTAATGTCACTTTTCATATGTCTGAAATGAGCCCTATTCTAAGTACCTGGGTGTAACTTTGGAATGAGCTTGACTTTTAAAGCTCATCTAAAAAAAAAAAAAACCATGAAAAAGGTAAAAACAAGGACTAACCTCATCCAAAAACTTGCAGGATCAATATGGGATGCCAATGCATGCACACTTAAATGACAACTATCACTGGCACACTCAAGTGCTGAATATTGTGTACCAGCCTGGGCAGGCAGTTCACATACCAAATTTCTGGCCGTGCAGCTTAACGTCATGACAAAAATTATAACTGGAACATTAAAACAAGCACCTACTCCAGGAGTAGGCAACCTATGGCACGTGTGCCAAAGGCAGCATACGAGCTGATTTTCAGTGGCACTCATACTGCCCGGGTCCTGGCCACCGGTCCGGGGGGCTCTGCATTTTAATTTAATTTTAAATGAAGCTTCTTAAACATTTTAAAAACCTTATTTACTTTACATACAACAATAGTTTAGTTATATATTATAGACTTATAGAAAGACTTTCTAAAAACATTAAAATGTATTACTGGCACGCAAAACTCTAATTTAGAGTGAATAAATGAAGACTCGGCACACCACTTCTGAAAGGTTGCCTACCCCTGACCTATTCAATAGTAGCCCACTCTGAGACATATACCCGCATCCAAGATGCAGAGAGAAACACACAACAGCTCATGAGTACAAGCAAATCATGGCCAACCTGAAAATTCATGAGGACACCTCCAAAATCTTCTGAAGTCGTGCCTGAAATCTCACAAGCTTTTTGGGGGATTGTGCTAAAGCTTTTAAAGCATTGTCATTCAATCTTGACATACACTGGAAAGAATTCTGGGATAATTCTAATGCCCCAAACAAACATTTGATTGCTGACCCCACAAAAGAACTTCCTGGCTTCAATCTACCCTGGAAACAATGGTCCAGATTAAACCACTTCAGAACACTGCCTGGCAGATGCTGTCATTTCTTACATCTCTGGAAGACAACACACAAGGGCTCTGTGGACACCAGTCAAACTATGGATCACATTATAAATCAATGCCCACTGGATTGTTTTCTGGTGGCATCTCAGGTTTACTCCAAAGCTACCCATTGGCTCTAATCTGGATTTGTCTACATGAACATTTCTAATCACCTCATGTACTATAAGAAAGAAGTTTTATTGATTTTTTTGGGCGGGAGGGAGGGGAATACCAGCGTAATTGCCCATCTATTAACTAGGGGGTTCTCAACCAACGGTATGCATACCGATGGGATTCTGGTTTTAGACAAGACTCAGAAGTGAAAAAATAGGCTCAAGTGTCACACTGAAATGTAAGTATAATATTTATATTACGATCAATTTATTTTATAAAATTATATGATAAAAATGAAAAAGTAAGCAATTTTTCAGTAATAGTGTGCTGTGACACACGTATTTTTATGTCTGATTTTGTAAGCAAGCAGTTTTTAAGTGAGGTGAAACTTGGGGTACTCAAGACAAATCAAACTCCTGAAAGGGGTACAGTAGTCTGGAAAGGTTGAGAACCGCTGCACTAACTCACATCTGCTATGTCACTGCTTCATTCAATGCTAGAACGCGATATTCAGACTGAAGAATTTTAAGGTAAAAAGGATGATGATAATCTAATCTGTCTTCCATATCCGATAGGAATTTGCCTAGTACTTCCTATATCAAGCCAAAAAATTCTAGTTGAACTAGAGCATATCTTTTAGAAAGACATCCAATCTAGATATAAAGACTCGAAGCACTGGAAAATCCACCACTCCCCCTGGTGAATTGTTCCAATGGTTTATTACCCTCATCATTAAAAATGTGTAACTTATTTCCTAGTTGAATTTTGATGAATTCATCATCTAGTCATTAGATTTTGTTATGCCATTGTCTGCTAGATTAAAGAGCCCTCTAGTGCCAGATATCTTCTCCCTGTGCAGATGATTATACACTGTGATCAAGACACTGCTGCAGATATCAGTAGAGTGAGTCACTGTAGATGTTCTTCAGCAAGCTGTATACCAGTGGTGGGCAACCTGCAGCCTGTCAGGGTAATCCACTGACGGGCCACCAGACAGTTTGTTTACATTGACCGCCCGCAGGCATAGCCGCCCACAGCTCCCAGTGGCTGCAGTTCGCCATTCCCGGCCAATGGGAGCTGCGGGAAGTGGCAGCCAGCATGTCCCGTGTGGGGCCCATGGGCTGCAGGTTGCCCACCACTGCTGTATACCATCTGATTCACCAGCATGCCTGATCTGAAATTGTTGTGATACAACTTATCAATGCTGGCTCAAAACTGAATATCAGCTGGGGACAGAAAGCGAGAGATACATCAAGGCTATAAGAAATGTCAAGTATTTTTGAAGCTTCCATGGAGATGCTGAACAGTAACTTCAGAAATATCCTGCATTCTGCCAAGGTTCCATACACTGCAGGAATTGTGCTAGGCAGTGTATCCAAACTGAGAGATCTATCAAGACAGCTGCAGAGAAAAGAGTGCATGACCAGAAGCTCTCACACTGATGTCACACACAGAACCACAGATTCCAAAGCCAGAAAGGACCATTGTGATCATCTAGTCTGACCTCCTGTATAACACAAACATTGTTGCAGTTCTGTGTATTTATATCAGTGGCTGTTGATCCAGGAGTATTTGCTGAAAAGGCAGAAAGGAGTATATGCAGAAATGGCACACATTCCATGTCTTTTGGCAATATCAGATTATGTAATGGAAAACGTGTTTGAGTCTATGATGCTGAAAAACTGGTTGCCAGCTCTGGCCAAGGCTATAGATGTTAGTTAAGAACTGACAGACTCATAGCAGGAAACCAAAACAGTTCATCGGTGTGTTACTTTTGTTCAAAATAGGTATTAATCTTATATTAATGTATTTAGTGTTTAGACTCTATGAAATGCTTGTAAGTTGATGCATGCATTAATTTAACGTGCAATGTCTGTATTCCATGCTACAAGATAAAAATATAAATTTGTTTTATAACTGTAAAAATGCCTGTTTTGAACTTGTGAACGCAGACAGGAAAAGTGGCTCCACACACCCATCCAAGAGGACTATCAACATTAAATGGGCCATCAAAGGAGAAAAGCTTTGTTAATTGCCCCATCCACCCATGGTGAAGTATGTGCAGGAGGCCTTGTCCCATCAGTTGGAATGCCAGAAGAGGCAAATAAAAATAGCTAATGAAGATTTTTCATCTCTTTCAAGTTTGAACTCTTACAAATTGGGTGCTGTAGGTTTGCTACAGAGAAATAAGGGATTAGCAAACATCACATGAAATGTAAATATTCACTGTCAATAATTGTTTTTATGCAATAAAAGTTTTTTGCAATTATTTTTACTAATCTGCTCAAGTTATCTTTAACCCAAAGAGCATGCCTGTGCTAAAGGACAAGGGGCTCCCTGGTATCTAGCAATGAGTCTCAGCTGGCCTGACCAGCTCAGTATACCCCAACTCACTGTTGTCATAAACTGTATCTAAAAGATGTCATGGAAGGTTTGCTAGAATGACATGCTAGTCATTAATATTATTGGGTGGTGTATGCACAAGTGATGTATGGAAAATTATAAATATGTGCTAGACATATGTTCTTACAATGTTTCTGGAAGATAGGGCATAAGGCACCCTGCCGTAGACAAAGGAACATGGTTCTGCCTGTTTGAATGTGTCTCCAATGTATATTGAGCAAAGAAAGACGATAGAAGTACATTTACATAAAAGGCAAACAAAGCCATCAGACTAGTTCGTGGGGGAGATAACCACTTAACTATCATAGTGGCAGGAAGGAAACTGCAAAAATTAACATGGGCTCAACTCCCACGTGACACAGCAAGCTGAGTCCCTAGGAGGGCTTCCTGCCTTGACAAAAAAGAAACTGTGAGGATATAAGCAGAGAGAGAAAGCCATTTTGGCATACTTAACCTGAGGAGACAATGAAACCAAGTGCTTTAGGCTCTATGTTGTATCCTGGGTAAGGACTGGGCAGCCATGCTGTAAGAACAACTGTGGTGAGAAAACTACTCCAAACAAAAGTTTGTTAAGTTAGGTTTTAGTCTTAGAAACGTATTTTTATTTTTGTTTGTTTGTAATCATTTCTATCCCAATTCCTTCTACTCGGTATCCGCTGAATACAAGTTCTTTGTTAATAAACGTAATCTTGTTTTATTACACAACCATCTCAGTGCAGTGTTTCAAACTGAAGAGTAAAATCTTCAGCCAAACTAACAGGCTGATGCTAGGTACTGTCTCTTTAAAGAAGCAGCAAACTTGATAAGGTTTTGTGAGGGACTAAGCACCGCAGAAGACATGGTTTTGGGGAGACTGGGAACTGGAAGGCTATTGGTGTCACTGCACAAAGAATAGCCAGGCTGATAGAAGCCAGGGTGAAGTCCTTGTGCTGTAAGCAGGCGGCTGGTGTCAGGGATCTAAGCTGCACAGTACAGAAGCACCTAAGGCTACAGGGCAGGTGGTGACATAACCCCTTAATTGTTTGGATGAACCCCCCAAAGCGTCACAGTACCTCATTATTCAGAAAATTTATACCCTGCATAGGTTGGTGGTTAGTTTTTTTAAAACAGTTTTTGACATGCTTTAACCTAGCAGTTTCAGATTTAATTTTAGTTCACTTTTAATTTAATATTCTGACAATTCAGCTCTAACTTGTTCTGAAATGAAAAAGGACTACAATGCTCAGGAAAGCTGGAAAGTTCTGATATTTCAAACTGCTGAGTGTAAACAGACCGCAGTTTGGGGGAGACAAAGCTGCAGTAAACTGAACAAGGACCCAAACAATCAAAATTAACCCTGGATACCAAAGAAAGACTACTAAATGCAATTACAGCATTCATGTTAGGAAGAAACAACTTCTTCTGATAATTTAGGCAAATTACTTAGAAAAATTGAGTTTGTACCTCTTTTTATCATGGAAACCACAGGAGGTGTTTTATTATGGGAATTAAACAGAGCTTATCCTAATGCAAGATGATTTTTACAATTCCCCCCCTGAAGAATCTAAATTGTAAAAATGTATGTAGACAAAATATTTTGGAAAATGCCACACTTCTAAAGACAAATGTAATGTCAGAGAAAGAGCCAAGTAAGTACGATATTTCCATTTTTATTTTGAGTGTCATTGCTGACTTTCTACTATGCATATTTTTAGTAATTTACAGATGGGAAGTGGCTGCATAGAAACCCTCTGACAATTATTTTCTTTATTGGTGCATGCACATGGAAATCCTCCCAGACTGCACATCTCTGTAGGCAAAGAAGCAAATACCTTCTTAAATACTATTCACAATTTGGAACCCCCAAAGACTTAATGGGTGCCATGCACTACCTTGCATGAAAAACTGACCGATTGACACTATTGTGACTGACATCACAAGAATAGCCTGATCTCTAGATTTTGCTCAAACGACTCACTCCTGAGGCACACCAAATTTCAGAAAAATCTGACTAAGCACGTTATGTTTAGAGGACTTTGTGTAAAGGTCAATCTTTAAAGAGAGGTGGTAATGCAACCTTAACTATAGTGGCATTGCTGCACTACTATTCTGGTAGCAACACTCAGTCACTTCCAAATTCTGTTGGAATTAAATTGGTAACCTGGTGGAGGAAGTTCTTTATTTCAAAACCAATCCTCAGAGTCATCCAGTCCCCTATTATATTGTTCTATTTTAAAATGTAGCTTTCAGTACATTTTCAGTAGGCTCCAAAATTCAAATTGTAATTAAACTTAATTTTCAAATATATTTCACAATTTATTTCTGATGCAAAGAGCTTCTCATTTTATAATTTCAGACGGCTGGGTTTCGACAAATGGGTACAATTTACTTTTAAAATGGTAAAAAAAAATTTATAAAATATGATTACAATAAATTGTATGGGGGAGGTTCTTAGGTGATACTGAAATAGAATTGTCAGATTCTTAGAGAAGTCACTTGCTGTTCTCTGCCTAATACTATTAGCATGAAATGCTCATTCCATTTCATACTCATCTTACTATAGATAAAACCACTGAGATGTATTTGTATTGTTGAACTGCATTAGTATGTTCTTAATCCCAACTGTCTTATTAACGTTCATAAAAAATCTTTTCAATTAGTAATTGAATTTAAGTCATTTAAACTTGAGGGTCAATTCCATTCATAATATTGTACCACCCCACCCCTAAATTAGACCAATTTAACCAACATAGTTATTCTACATAAACATACTAAACAGAGAAACAGACGATTCCAGAGATTCTAATAGATTTAAATATATTTTTAACCTTTGATATTCATTTTAAAGATGCAAGAATAAGAGTATATCAACATGTTGACAGTACAAAGCCTCCCGGGATTTCATGAAATTTCCCGTTAACTATTTAAAAAAATTGTTGAAATACTGTAACAATTTTATGTCAATAAAATGTTGTCTTAACATTTTCTATGCAATTATGTGTACGAACATACAGTGATGGACTCCCCCCGGGGTGCCACCTGGAACTGGGGTACCACTGAGCTCTCTGACCCACCAGCCTGGGCTCCCTCTCACACTGTGCTGCTGTGACAAGTTGCAAAGCCCTCCAAGCTTGCACTTTCATCGGCATTCACACAGGTGGGGGGACAGACCCGCTGCAGTTACGTGCAAGCTCTCTAACCACCAGAATCTCATCCTAGGACCTCAGAGCAGTACGGTCCTGCCTTGGTCAAATCTGGCCAGTATATTCGCTTAACACCTGGGGACTATGTGGTTACTTGTGGTAACCAAGCTGAGATTTTCCCCAGACACCTTAGTCAAATGCACACTGGTTTGGATTAAAACATAAAATAAGTTTAACTACAAAAGGATAGATTTTAAGTGATTAGAAGTGATAGCAAACAGATCAAAGCAGCTTACCTAGTAAATAAACAAAACTGTAAACTGAGTTTAACATACTAGATAGGTAGGATATGAATTAGCAGATTCTCACCCTGAGTGATAAACAGGCAGGCAGATTCTTAAGGAGCAAGCTGCACTAACTTATAGCTTGGAATCCCCAAGTATTTCATTCATAGGCTAAAAATCCCTTTAGTCTGGGTCCAGCACTTCTCCCCAGCTCAGTTTTATGTTCCTCAGGTGTTTCCAGGAATCTTCTTGGATGGGGAGTCAGTGAAGAACCACAATGATGTCACTCCCCAGCCTTAAATAGCTTTTGCATATGCTTTGTCTCAAAGCTTGATTCCCACGTCAGTCAGTGGAAAAACACTGATATCCCAATATGGAGTCCAGCACCAGGTGACCAGGTCACATGTGCCTGTAGTGTCACAGCAGCTATAACTCAGAGGCTGTTTATAGCATCCTTCAGGAAGGCCTCCCTCTCTTTCCCCCTGGTGTGAAATAAGCTTCTTGTAAGGCCTATTGTTCTCCCTAATGGTTTATTAACTTGAATGGGCCCTTCCCAGCCAGTCATCTAGACTGAGTTTTTTGTCTAGAGGGTGTTCCCCATGTGTAAACACATTTGAAACACAGATACATAGTCAATATTTCTAACTTCAGATACAAAAATTATACATGCACAGAAGTAGGACAATATTCAGTAAATCATAACTTTTTCAATATCTTACATGACCTATCTTGCATAAATACATCATAGTTATGCCATAATCATATCATATAATAATATCTCTATGAAGAATATAGAGTGCTGTGTCACACTTACCTTTTCCCCAGGAAGCCCAGAAACACCATTTTCTCCTTTAACACCCACTTCACCCTAAAAGATAAATTGCATATTTAGAGATTTAAGATCTGAGTTTGCCTTGCTACCAAGGCAACATGTTATTAACAGATTGTTTATTTCCCATGTATATATAGTTCTATTTTCTATCAAGCTTTACAAGATATCACAAAATGGTGCTCTCATTGTGAGAGCATTGTTTAGTGAAAATATGAGCTATGTAAACTTGGGGGAAAAACCTGATGGCATAAAATTAAAAACCTCACTTAAAGAAAAAGAGAAAAGAAAAGCAATTCAGAATTAAGGCCTGGTAAACACTTATACACATGCTTAACTTTGCTACCCCAAGCACTCCCATTGATTTCAGTGGAACTAGTCACTGTGGTATTAAAGTTGTACCTCTGGGTGGGCACTTCTGTCATAACTTGCATTAAAATGAAAAAGGTTGGATTTGTATTTTTCTACATTGCAGATGCATGAGGGCAAAATTTGTCTCTCTGTGACAGGGTTATGTATATACAAACATCAGTATCTAGTACCTTCACTCCTCATTAGGATATATCAGAGAAAAGGAAAGTGTGTTTCAATCACAGAATCATAGAAGATTAGGGTTGGAAGAGGCCATCTAGTCCAACCCCCTGCTCAAAGCAGGACCAAACCAACTAAATCATCCCAGCCAGGGCTTTGTCAAGACAGGCCTTAAAAACCTCTCAGGATGGAGATTTCACCACCTCCCTAGGTAACCAGCCAAGCTCCAACCTCTATGGAACCCCCTTTCAGGTAGGTGAAGGCTGCTATCAAATCCCCCCTCACTCTTCTCTTCTGCAGACTAAACAAGCTCAGTTCCCTCAGCCTCTTCTCGTAAGTCATCAATTTTCTCATTTTATAAAAGGTTTCAAAAATATAGGAGCCAATATCCTACTGTCCTAAAACAAAACTCCCGTTCATGGCAGGATTTAGCCCAGTGTATACATATACGCTACATGCAGCTAATATTTCTATTGCTAGCAGTTCACTTGTGCAGGTAGTATTTCTTCTTTTTTAAGATGCTAATAGTCAGGGGCAAAAGAAGTTCTCACTGAATTGGAATATCCACACCTCATGCTAACAAGTCATTTAATGTTAAATTCATCTACACCCAATACTTAAAAACAAGTATAAAATGTGTTGGGGATTTGCTAAAAGATGTATAGGACTAATCCTCAGCTGGTGTAAATTGGCATACCTCACTAACTTCAATGCTTCTATGGCAATTTAGAATAACTGAGAATCTGGACCATTGTTTTTAAAAACAAGTGAAGAAAACAACACACATTTAAATTTTCCTTAGTAATTTCAAGTATGACAATCTGTAAAGTTTTGAAATTAAAATGAGGGAAGATAACAAAAACACTGAATCAATATTAGATACTCTAATAATCACAAATGAAAAGTTTTTCTACTCTTATCTAAAAAAGAAACTTTCTTCCTAGCAACCAACAACTCAATTCTGCAGCCCCTTTTCAGTCAATAGCACATATGACAGTAATCCCACTGATTTCAATGGCATTACTCACATAAGTGCTACTCAGTGGGAGAAAAAGGTTACAGAATTAGACACCAAGTAAAGAAAAGAAAAAGTCTAGAGTCTGAAGGTCATGTTTTCTGGTTATCAGTTTCTAAAAGCAGGAGATTTCTCCAGGTGACTACTACCTGAACTTTGAAATGATCCCACTCTGTTGCCTATAACCCTTGCCCTTGTCTTTGTCTCTTCCTCTCTTGCCACAGCATCCATTCACAGAAACCCACAGAAATGACTGCACCTGCACAAGCCAGCTGGCAACTCTTATTTAATTGCATGTGAGTGGGATCAGCAAATCAAGCAAAATGAATTACACATGTGTATGCAGCTGCATTCCATGCAAAAATTCAAATCCAGTGAATTGAAGCAATTATTAGTTTTTTTCATTTTTTTTTCATATTGAAATTGTCTTGAATATAGTTATGTTAAGTTAGTTCAATCCCAACAGCAGAATAAAATCTTCAGTATGTGAATGACAAACAGCCACTGGCACTATGAGAGGGTGAACAGCAGGAAAGACTCCTGTTTCCTTGCCTAATCACCCACATCATACTTTGCTTCCTGTGCCACTTTCAGCTAAGAGAGACCAGAACATTTTATATTCAGCAGAATATTTTTACATATTATATGCTATAAATTCATAGTTCTATGTGCTACTTATGTAAAAAAAAAAAGCTCTAAGTGTGAGTGACTTACTAACTAGTCAACCATGGTAAATTTACACAGCTGTTTCGGAACAGTAGATAGACTTTCCTCCTAAAGACCTTAAGACAACTATATTCCATAGCAAATTGGATTATGAAGTTATTCCTGTATCATATAATTGTGATTTTAATAAGCAGAGTGTAAAGCGTACAGATTATACTTTATGTTATACTCCCTATATAAGAATGACTGAGCTTTCATACAGACATCAGGAGAGATTAGATAGCAGAAAAAAGAATCAGTAGGGGTATGAATGGACGAGTGGACTATAAGGTGGATAGAAAGCTGGCTAGATCATCAGGGACAACAGGTAGTGATCAACATCTCAATGTCTAGTTGGCAGCCGGTATCTAGCAGAGTGCCCGATGGGTTGGTCCTGAGGCCAGTTTTGTTTAACATCTTCATTAATGATCTGGATGATGGGATGGATTGCACCCTCAGCAAGTTCACGGATGACACTAAACTGGAGGCAGATCCACTGGAGGGTAGGGATAGGGTTCAGAATGACCTAGACAAATTGGAGGATTGGGCCAAAAGAAATCTGATGAAGTTCAACAAGGGCAAGTGCAGAGTCCTACATTTAGGATGGAAAAATCTCATGAACTGCTACAGGCTGGGGATCGACTAGCTAAGCAGTAGTTCTGCAGAAAAGGACCTGGGAATTACAGTGGATGAGAAGCTGGATATAAGTCAACAGTGTGCCCTTGTTGCTAAGAAGGCTAACGGCATACTGGGCTGCATTAGTAGGAGCATTGCCAGCAGATTGAGGGAAGTGATTATTCCCCTCTATTTGATAAGGTGAATCTACTAGTGAGGCCACATCTGGAATATTGCGTCCAGTTTTGGGCCCCCACTACAGAAAAGATGTGGACAAATTGGAGACAGTCCAGCAGAGGGCAACAAAAATGATTAGGGGGCTGGGGCACATGACTTACGAGGAGAGGCTGAGGGAACTTAGCTTATGTAATCTGCAGAAGAGAAGAATGAGTGGGGATTTGATAGCAGCCTTCAACTACTGAAGGGGCGTTCCAAATAGGATGGCTGTTTTCAGTAGTGGCAGATGACAGAACAAGGAGCAATGGTCTCAAGTTGCAGTGGGGGAGGTCTAGGTTGGATATTAGGAAAAACTATTTCACTAGGAGGGTGGTGAAGCACTGGAATGGGTTACCTTGAGAAGTGGTGGAATCCCCATCCTTAGAAGTTTTTAAGGCCTGGCTTGACAAAGCTATCCCAAGATTACAGATGGGGTGACTCAGGCACAGAGTCAGTGGCAGAGATGAGGAAAAAACAGGTTCACTGACTCCCAGCCCTATGCTCCATCTGCTAGACCAGCCTTCCTTGTCCCAGAGCATGCTAGCAATACATTGAATACTGAATGTGTGCTTTATAAATATAAACAAATAAATTAATAACAACAACTGAGAGCAATAATAGAACAGAATTAAAATCAATGACTTAGACAGAAACTAGCAGCAGCAATTTTTAATCAGGCAAAGTGGTTAATTTTGAGCTTTCCAAAATACTCAGACAAAACAGACTGCTTTCACCAGAAACCCATCATTTGCTGGCTCAGGGTTAAAGAGACTTGGATTTAAAGGCAGGATTCTAAAAAAACACACGTGTTAAGTATGAAACTACAGGGCTAATAAGAAGTAATATGGGGAATATTTTCAAAGGCACAAAAGGGAGTTGGGCACTTGAGTTAAGAATCTGATTATAAGGATTACTGGTGATTATAGGTATCAAAAATTAGAGCCATACTGTAATTACAGTGTAACTTCACTGCACTGTAACAAATGTTCATGCACTATGAAATATAACTGATTAATATAATCTGACAAGACTGGTGGTCTAGTTGTAGAAGAAAATCTGAGTTCAAAACCTGAGCTGTGTGAGCCTGCAGATTATGGTGAACTGAACCCAAATGTTTGATTCACAAAGATTGGAAGCAAACCCATCTATTTATGTTGTTTGGAAGTTATACCATAATTGAATACACTCTGACAACCACAGGAATCCCATCTCTCTCCCTTGTATTGTGGTCCATTCTATTACCAGCCCCTTCTTTCAATTTCTGTGAAGTCCTTGATGTTTTGAGTTGAGAGCAGATAAAACACCGTAAGGGTTAGGCTCAGGTGACCTCGCACCTCTCCTGGAGACAGGCAGCCTTTCTCCCTGATACTCTGGGGGGCAGTTCCCGGTTGCCTCTTCCCCTACTTTTTATCTTACCAAAGGGACCATCAGGAATGGACAATCTTCAATACACACCAAAGGTATTGGAGAGAGGCCAGGACACAATAGACTCCTGGATAGGTAGCAGGAAGGGGACACACTAATCCCAGGCCACTAAGGCCCAGATCCACAAAGGGACTTATAGCTAGGCACTTAAGAATGAGATTCAGAAAAGCCAGCAAGCTAGGTGGAGAGCTGCCTAAAATAGCCAATGGAAGATGCTGAGAAGAGGGGGTGTCCTAAACCCTCCCCCTTAGGGACTTAGATGTCTAAATCTGGGTTTCAGGGAAGCACCTATCTCTGCTAGCAATCCACAACTAGGAACCCCTCTCCTGGAGTCAGGTGGCTTAGGTGCCTACGTAATTTCTTATGAGAAAGAGTTAGGCACCTGCCTCCCTCCACACAAAACAGTGGCTGGAGATAGTGGTGGTGCTGCCACCCACTTTATAACCTTTAACCCAGTAGTTAGAGCACCCACCTGGAATGTGGGAGACCCAGGTTCATTTACCCCCTCTAATTCGAGTGGAGAAAGGATTTGAACAGGGGTCTCCCACCTCTCAGCAGGGTGCTCTGATCACTGAGTTATGGGATAGTCTGATGTGGGGCTCCCACAATCTCTCCTGTTGAAGCTGTTCCACTTTGGATAAATACTTCACGAGGCACTGGACCTGAGAGAGAAAGAGAGAAAATGACTCTGTAGCTGGTGGTTGGGGCACCCGCTGGGGAAGTGGAAGACCAGGGTCCCATCGCACTGCTCCAATGACTCTAATTATTTAAAAAGAGACAACAGTTTCTTGGGAAGGTGAAGATGTTTGAGAAGGCCTCACAGACTTTCCCTTGGTACAAACATAATCCTTCAGGTTTATGGATAAATCTCAAACCTTGAAACCAGGGTCACTTTGAAGGGGATAAAAGGTACAATACAAATATTTCCCACTTGTCATTCAAAACTGCTCAGTCCTACGGTCCTGCAGGCGGGAGTGTTACAGCAAGAGCCTTAGCCCTGTGAGAGAAGAGAACCTTGCACTGCTAATTAAATAAATAAATAAATAAATAAACCCTCTGGACAGTTCTGGAATGGCACTGATAATGGTTCCAGAGTGAATTTAGCCAAAAAGATGGGCTATTATGCCATGGGATCTCTAGAGGAATATAGGGAAACAAAGAGAAATGGGTGGAAAGATGTTCATGGCTGCAAGAGAGTAAAGGACTATTTGTCTCAGATTTGTACAAGATGATAATACCCTGATTTTCCCCATACAAAGTTAGCAATTCAGACCTTGAAGGATCACTAAAACAACCAGAGGGAAATAAATTGTCAGCTCATCCATCCGACCACTGAGCAATGATACTTAAATGCACAAAAGATAGTAACAGTTTCATAAACTGAACATAGAAAAGATCTTGTCAATGTTATGGGTCATGAAATCCATTCAGGATAATTAAATTTTGAAATAGCACAATGACCGGTCATTAAAAAATGAATTTAAACCTATCATTAATATTCACTATGAAAGGCAACATAATGACAATTCTTTTCAACAGAATTCAAGGTATTTACCAAGTAAAATATTTAATAAATAGCAGAATCTTAAGAATCTTGATATATGTTACAGATAATAGGAGGGTTGCTATATTTTTGACAATGCTCACTTCTGTCAAGTCATAAGCAGATAGGGTGGAAGTTTACCAGATCAACATAATAAAATGTTCCTCGCAATTTTCCTTCAAGATTCCTCCTAAAGCAAAACCAAGTTTTAAATAATGATTGTGTCGACAGCAACATATTCCCTTCTTATGATGCTAACCATTTCCCAGTCTGAAGTGGAAGCAATTTTGCACATCTGACACTACCTGCAGCACTGTTTTTTGATCATCTCATTACATTAACTATTCAGAATGCCTCAAAGGCAATTGACCTTTTAATCTTCATGTCATGCAGCCATTATGTGGTGCACCTATTGTAAAACTAGAAATTATATGCTAGTATGGAACACAAAAGATGGTACCTTGTTTCTTTTATCATGCATTACAATTGTAGGATCACATACAGCAAAACTGACTTAAAGCAAAATATGTTAAAAAGAATGACAAGAGCAACTTGTCTTTAAGCTGACAAATTTAATTCATTTCATGTCTAAAGCCCTAAGACATGCTATTAAAAACATATTTTGGTCAGAGATACATATTTGCAAGTTCAGGATTGAAGTCACGTCAAATGTATTTACAGGCGAGTCTCATCTTATGCAGGGATTCCGTTCCGCGGTTAGCGCGTAAAGGGAAAATCGCGTATAGTCAAAATTACATTGAGTTGAATGGCGGGCGGAATCGCCCGCACTACAGGTATAGTATTAAAATTGTTATTTTTCTCTTTTTTTTTTTGCCGACCGCGTAAAGCTGAAATCGCGCATGTTAAATGCGCGTAAGATACGACAGACCCTGTACATGACAATATGAAATGCTAATTCTTAAGTTAGAAAACAATATCTACAATCAGTTTCAAGAACTGAATCTGATATGAGAAGGAAAGCACCAACTGATTATGTCACACATTAGGCCATGGTTTTGTTAGCAAGACACATGCAAATGCAGTGAATGGGTGGAAGTGTGGACACAATTTGGCCTAGTGCACATAAATATTCCTAAGTGTTGCATTACATTTCTGCATTTGTCCTCAGGAATGGACACACTGGTCCAGATAAAATGAAAATTTACCCTCCCATGAACCTTTGTTATCCCTCAAACCCAACCTAAATGCAGCTTTTTTATAGGTTTGATTAAGTTTTCACATTGGCACCTTTACACATCTGTGTTCCACCTGGCACCAGAAATAGAAATGTCCAGCTACCTTAAAAGCCATCTAACTGAATTTGTGGTCTAATTAGAAGAAAGAAATACTAGAAAGTTCAAGAGAAAGTTGTTCCCATAAGAAATCCAATCTAATTTTGCACACCCAAGAAACTGATATTTCTAACAGGAGTCCAAACTTCTGAGTCTATATCTAAATTAAGTCTCCAAGCTTTTGAGAGTTGCCCACCACTAATTAGTGCAATGAACACCAGATATGAAGGGAATCATCCTGAGAGTTTTAGATAAATATAAAAGCGTTAGCAGGAGTCAGGGGAGCTTAGGCTAAAAGAGGAGCCAGACAGAAACCACATAATGTTCTCTAGAGTTAGTGGGTATATGCTGACTCATGACGTGCATGTGCATACCTGGGAGCAAGATATTGAAAAAGGGAAATATGTTCTTTGTGAACCTCTCATTTTGTAACTGCAATACACTGGTCTAGAACATGCAACAATGTCTCCCTGTAATGGATTGCCCAAGTAACTACAACTTACCACTTTCACACTGCCAAAGGAGCTCTCAGCTTAAGCAGAAAGGTCTCTTTTCAGTTCTGAAGTTCCCAGGTTCAAGTATTGCTATCAATCAGCATGTCTGAATGTATGTGGCTATGGTTTTTTACATGAAGAATTTTCTTTCCTTTTTCAGGCAGACTGAAAACTTTAAGGCTACTACTTAAAAACAGATGAAAAATGTAAATGTCTGGAGACTTAACACTGCGGGTTAGACACAGTGAACCAAATATATATTTTGGTGGCCCTAACTGAAGAGAACAAAACCTTCTGGGTCATTGGTTTGAATCCAAACAGGGGAAGATTTGTCTAAAATGGCTAGAATCTCATGGCTATTAAATTCAATGAGTTTGTGATTTCAGTCCAGTGCCCAGTGGACAGACCTCCACATCACAAAAAAACACACCAATCATAACTGCACTAAGTAGTACCCTTGCAGTCAATCTCAGGACAAAAGACAGGAACTAAATCCACATGCTGAATTAATTAATATCCTCCCCCTCTAAGCGTGTCCCATTCTCCCCCCCCCCTTCCCAGAGGAGAAGAAAGGCATACAGGCGGAGTAATGTAGATAAGCTTGCAGTGATGCTATTGCCAGAGCTGTGCATGTTCTGTGGATAATTAGATGAAAACACCAGATCATAATGGCTGAGAATTCCAGTTTTCCCCAGCCAAGTTCTAATGGCTGGTTAAATCTTTTTCATGATGCATCCACTTTTAATGGTGCACAGCTGAGACCTCATCAAAGGAAAGAGACTATTTCTCGCCATTATGTTATGGGTAAAAGAGAAAGTATGTAAGAAGGACGATTTTTTTCTTTCTTATGCTCTATTTCTCTACCACACCATTTATCACGTTATGGGTATTGGCTACAAAAGCAGCAAAACATTTTAACATCCCTGCCCCACCTCTGATCTCCTGTGTTTGCCTCCTCTTGCTTCTGTCCCAAATTCCTAAGAAACTTAATTGGGAGCCTCAAACCACTTCATGTCCCTAAAATTAAACTTCACCTTAAACATTGCCCAGTTACTTCACTAGCTTCACGAGGCTTGAGGTGCCTAAATTGGGAGGTGATTTAAGGCTGCCAATTCTGTTTATTAGGAATTTAGTAAGAGAGGAAGGGAAGAGGAAAGGGAGGAAGGCAGGGAGAGCAGGTGGAGAGAGAAAAGGGCCATTTTAAACTATTCCTCCTGTCTTCTGAGAGTTCTTTTCTTTAGTAATTTCTCTTATCCTACTTCAATGTTACTTAAAGCACTGGTCTAGTTAAACCACATTCTGGGTCTCTTGTCTGTCTTCCTGCAGTGTCCAAAACAGTGTTGGTAAGGGGAAAAAAGCACAAGGAAAACTGAGGGACCACGGAATGGGTGCCGTTCTGTTTTATTATAATATAATTAATTTAATATTTATATTGTTATATTTTATAGATGTATAAGAGGATTTCTCAAAAAAAAAAAAAAAAAAAAAAAGCTGTATAAGCTTTCTTGTTACCGAAAGTAGGAAGAAACAGGAGGTAAAGCCTTGGCAGGTGTCATAAGGGACTGACATCTTACCTTTTCTCCTTTATCTCCTTTCAGACCTGGCAAACCAGCTACTCCTGGCAATCCTGCTTCACCCTGTTTAAAAATGAGTTTTCAGATAACAGAAATAGGTGATATTTTTCCTTTTTCTACCACAGAAACTTTAACAATATAAATCAGTCAAGACAAATATGGCACTAACACTGGGACAATGATACAGTGCTGTTATCTGACACTAAAAAGATAAGAGTCCAGGAAATAGTGGACTCTCACATAAGCAATCTAAGTAAAATATAAATTGTGTAAGAATAGTTTTCATTTTTCATGCTGCTTCTGAAGATGATCCAACAACAGTCCATTTGTTTTGTGCATTCAAGACATTTAATCTTGTAAAGCTAACAAACATTAACTTTTAATTTAATTTACATTTATTTTATCTTATCTTACCCTCCAAATATAAGGCTAGGTGTACCACAGAAATGAACCATTTCCGTACTTCCAAAGAAATTCAGAATTTCTACACCTGCATCAATTAAACAGCATGGTGCATTAAATAACAGTTTGAGAATCTGCAAAGCATGCAAGATAAAGGATATATGTGTAGAAGAAGACTCTCATACTTTGTTTGGAAAGCAGAGGCATAGGTCTTTAGACTCCTGCTGTGTTACTGGAAGAGCATGTATTTTGCTGACATGAACAGTCACTGGTGACGAAGAAGTAGTAATGAAACTGTCCTCCAGTGGGCACTAAAATAGAAATAATGATTATTCTGAATTGAGTCCACTGCTGGTAACTGACAAGTAAAAATCCAAACATGGTTCCTATTCAGCCTTTTTTGTCTCAGGTTACTGCACACAGCACCAGTAAAATGAAGACTATAGATGTGTGATCCTGCTGCACTGAAACCAAACCTAGGCAAATATGCCTGTTTTATAAATAAAATATAAGTCACTCTAGGTGTAATACAATGTTAGGAAATCCCTGATCTCTCCTGTCACAGTGTGAGGGTCCTAGTTTCCCTGAAAATGGAAGAGGGGAATAAAAGGCTACTGAGCCACCTGATCACCACAGGAAATGATTAAAAGTAAGAGGGGAACTCACGGGCAAGGGGGGAGGTTGTCACTTCTGTAATGTAACTTGCTGGGTTTACCATTCAGAAACCCCCCAAACTGAAGCCAATGCTCAAATGTCTGGAAACCATCTGAGCTGAGGCTACTCATCAGGTACACTGAAAGTCAGGTGAACAGAAACTGGCATATTCTAATGAAAACATAACCAGGGTCTCTGTGATCCTGCAGTCATGATATTTCACCCAGAATATAGCTCTTGTGCAGAATTTTGCTTCATAATATAAGCTTTTCTTTTTTAAAAAAATGCAATTTTAGCCGTTACGGTTGCTAAGAAAGGCTTATAAAATCCGAAAATATAAAATTGCTTACAATAGTTATATTTAAAGCAACTAAGTTTATGATGATTATAAGAAAGTAACAATGTTTATGCCATTCATTTTACATTTTCAGGACAGGGAGCTTTGTCATTTGTCTGTGGAATAAGATATACTAGAATTCAAAGCTTCTTTTATCTGTGTAGTTGAATTGTACTTTAAGGATGCTATAGATTCAATATGATGAGGTGGCTAAAGAAGGACCTGAAAAAGAGCTCTGTGTAGCTCAAAAGCCTGTCTCTCTCACCAACAGAAGTTGGTCCAATAAAATATATTACCTCAACTACCTTGGCTCTCTAATATCATGGGACCAACATGGCTACAATACTGCAAACATAAATTCAGTATGACCTTTTCCATACATAACTAAATGTTTTAGTTGTGTCATAGCCTGTTTAAAATGCACTTCTGTACACAAGAAGTTAACAGAAATGCCACTCATTTTACTCAGCCCAGTAGTTTGTATATTAAGGGGAGGAAGTCTCTTTTCTCACCAGAAATAAACTACGAAATGTATGTGAACATAAAAGTGATATTTAAAATTTAAAATTTAAATTTCTCTTCACAATCTTGCTCCACTCTACATTTCTGACCTCACATCTGCCTACTCCTTGCTCACACACACTGTACTCTGTTGTTCTAATCTTGGCAAATTTTTCTCCCCTTTCCCTGTCTCTTTACAGCTGAGATACACTAGTGGTCATCCATCCTGCGGTTTGTTTGGCTTTTTGGAGATTTCGGAGATGGGTGGGAAGCCCATTTTGCCCTCTCAAATCCATGGGTATATTCTGGGGACAGCCTGACTCATTATCCATCCTGCATATGGGTTCCAAGCTGCCCTATCCATCTGATTTCCCTCCCTCTCAGCTTCTTCTTCTCTTCAAATCTGTGTTTAGTTGTGTCCCAGTGCCCATTTTGCATGCACAACTCAGGTACAACTATTTTAAAAATACGGGCCTGGTTCAGTAAAGCACTTATTCACATGCTCAGCTTCAAGCAAATGAGTAATCCTAGGTTTCAGAGTAGCAGCCGTGTTAGTCTGTATCCGCAAAAAGAACAGGAGTACGTGTGGCACCTTAGAGACTAACACATTTATTAGAGCATAAGCTTTCGTGGACTACAGCCCACTTCTTCGGATGCATATAGAGTGGAATAAATATTGAGGAGATATATATACACACACATATAGAGAGCATGAACAGGTGGGAGTTGTCTTACCAACTCTGAGAGGCCAATTAAGTAAGAGAAAAAAAACTTTTGAAGTGATAATCAAGATAGCCCAGTACAGACAGTTTGATAAGAAGTGTGAGAATACTTACAAGGGGAGATAGATTCAATGTTTGTAATGGCTCAGCCATTCCCAGTCCTTATTCCATCCTGAGTTGATTGTGTCTAGTTTGCATATCAATTCCAGCTCAGCAGTCTCTCGTTGGAGTCTGTTTTTGAAGTTTTTCTGTTGTAAGATAGCCACCCGCAGGTCTGACATTGAATGACCAGACAGGTTAAAGTGTTCTCCCACTGGTTTTTGAGTATTATGATTCCTGATGTCAGATTTGTCTGTGGAATAAGATATACTAGAATTCAAAGCTTCTTTTATCTGTGTAGTTAAATTGTGAATGTGAATTTTATCTGTGTAATTGAACAAGGACTGGGAATGGCTGAGTGTATGTGTGTATATATATCTCCTCAATATTTATTCCACTCTATATGCATCCGAAGAAGTGGGCTGTAGTCCATGAAAGCTTATTCTCTAATAAATTTGTTCGTCTCTAAGGTGCCACAAATACTCCTGTTCTTTTTGCGGATACAGACTAACACGGCTGCTACTCTGAAAACTGAATTCAATGAATATTCAGACAAATTCACCTTATCTTTACTATGTGCATATCCAAAAAATGCAAAGTGCATCAAAGATAAAAATATAGTTGTCAGGTTCAGGACATTCAGTTGTTTATTTTCTTTATTTCTATTTTCCTTATAGTAGTAAAATGAAAGTATGTTAACAAAAGTTCTGTCCCCATTCCTTCCCCCTCTCCATTCCATCTCCATATAGGTTTGTAATGCCCCTTCCACAAGCCTCACTGTCTACACATGATGGAATCATAAGTAAAGCTGATAATCGAGTACAAAAAAGTCTCTCTTTTCTCTGGAACCACACATTCCTTTAGCTCAGTGGGAGAGATCTACATTCTAATCACTACCTGTGACTTCCTCAACTATTAATTAGTATGGATAACTGTATCTAGAGAGTGGGGCATGGCAGCCTCCAGTGGTCTTCATTGGGACGGTGTCCCTTATATTCCTCTTGCACTGAAGTGCTGCTCTGCCAATGCTATCCTGTTTCAACTACTCACTTAGCAAGAGCTCTTCTGGAAAATGTATCCCATTTTCAGGAAAGAACAATTTAATGTTGCAATGCTTCTTGTTTATGCTCTTTAAATAAAATAAGGTGACAGTTTTGTCATAAAAGATGATTAATACATTTTTAGTTTTATATTTACATTTTTACAAATAACCTACCATGCCCTCAGATATTTCACAACAGGTCTCTTGAGCTGCAAATTTTGGGTTACAATAAATTATTATGCGGCGAAGTTCAATCTGTTAAAAATGTAAAAAAAAAGAGTGGGGATTTATATCAACAGTAAAAAAGGAATATATTTAGGCACTAGGAGAAACTATGTAATTTTCTAAACTTACCATTATAATTGGTCATTCTGAAAATATCACATTTGACTTAAATATGTAAGAAACAGACAAATTCAGAACTTAATAAAAAAAAATCACATGAATATGATGGACCAAATTCTTTTCTCAGCTACTGCAGTGTAAATCCTATAATGGGACCCAGTTATCTTCATGGAAGCTGTAATCCTCTGCATCGCTCTTGCTATCTGTCCTGAGTTTTAAACACTCAATGAAGTGTATTCTCAATGTCACACAACCCTGGAGTGAGCCCCTCTAGCAATCCACTGGAGCCAGAGTATGATCTATCACCTTGGACAGGCCTTTGCCTGGCCCTTTCCACTATGTCATTTGAAGAGCGGGAATCAAGTCTTTTATTCTGGTTACTTTAGGATGGATTGTCAGAGAGAAGGTAGCCCCAGGAAGCTGATTATAGTTAGCTGATTATAGTCCTGGCAGAAGTTAGTGCAGTGACCTACCTACTCTAGCTTAAATTGCTTGCGTAAGGTACTTTGTATCAGAGGAGAATTGGCATAGCACAGCTCTGCTCCCCCACAACCCCTCCTCAATCCTGCCCTGGCCCCAGCACACCTCCTCTCTCCCCCAAAACACCATATACACTGGGGAGTATCAAGAGTGCTTGGTGGTGCAGGAACCATCTCCATGGCCTTCACCAGCTTTATGCCAATGGAGTTCCCCTACACAAGGGGAATTCCCTGCTGGCAAAGTCCACTGAAAATTTGGGTCTTTTTATGTGTTAATGGCTGGGCTGTATTTAGGATTTAAGGACAGGTCCTGAGGTGGGGGGAGACATTATACAAATATGGGCTTCAACCTGCAAGATGCTAAGTACTCTGGCCTTGATCATAGAATCTGTTTGGATAGAAATTCCGTTCGTGAATAATAAGAGTATAGCAGTAGGAATATATTATCAACCTCCTAACCATGATGGTGATGGTGCTTTTGAAATGCTGAGGGAGATTAGACAGGCTACTAAAACCAATAATCATGGAGAACTTCAACTTCCCCCATATTGACTGGGTACATGTTACCTCAGGACAGGAGGCAGAGATAAAATTTCTGGACACCATATAGTGCTTCTCGGAGCAACAGGTTCCAGAACCCACAAAGGGAGAGGCAATCTTTGATTCAGTCCTAAGTGGAGCACAGGATCTGATGCAAGAGGGGAATATAGATGAACGGCTCAGTAATGGCGACCATAATGTAAGTAAATGCAACTTTCTTGTAGGAAGAAAACTATTAAAGAAACGCACCACAGTAGCATGTAACTTCAAAAAGGGGAACTTCACAAAAATGAGGAAGCTAGTTAAATGGAAATTAAAAGTCACAGGCATTTCACTTTCATAAGCTGCATGGAAACTAAAAACACCATAATACAGACTCAAACTAAAAGTATATCCCAAATGAAAAAAAGCAGCAAAGAGGACTAAAAAATGCCTCTGGTTAAACAACAAAGTAAAGAAGTGGTCAAAAGTAAAAAGAAATCCTTCAAAATTGGAAGTCAAATCTTACTGAGGAAAATAGAAAGGAGCATAAACTCTGGCAAGTCAAATGTAAAAGTATAATTAGGCAGGCCAAAAAGAATTTGAAGAGCAACTAGCGGGGAAAAAAATGTTGCTGTTTAGTTTTTGTGTAGCAGGAAGCCTGCCAAACAACCAGTGGGGCCACAGGATGATCCAAGTGCTGAAGGAGCACTCAGTGAAGACAAGGCTGTTGTGGAGAAGCCAAATTAATTCTTTGTGTTGGTCTTCGCTGCAGAGGATGTGAGGGAGTTTTCCACACCCAAGCCATTCTTTTTAGATGACAAATCTAAGGAACTGTCCCAGATTTAGGGGTCAATAAAGCTGGTTTTGGAATAAACTAATAAATTAAACAGTGATAAGTCATCCGGACCAGATGGTATGCACCCAAGAGTTCAGAAGGAACTTAACTATAAATTGCAGTTATTATTTGTGGTATATAATATATCGCTTAAATCAGCCTGTGCACAACTGTGATCCAATTGATATAGTGTACTTGGACTTTCAGAAAGCCTTTGGGTACGTCTATACTTACTTCCTGGTCCGGATGTAAGCGATCAATCTTCTGGGATCGATCCCGGAAGTGCTCGCCGTCGACGCCGGTACTCCAGCTCGCCGAGAGGAGTACGCGGCATCGACGGGGGAGCCTGCCTGCCGCGTCTGGACCCGCGGTAAGTTCGGACTAAGGTACTTCGAATTCAATTTGCGTACCTTAGTCCGAAGTGGGGGGTTAGTGTGGACCAGGCCTTTGACAAAGTCCCACATCAACTGCTCTTAAGCAAACTAAGCAGTCATGGAATAAGAGGGGAAGTCCTCTCATGAATCAGTAAATGGATTAAAGATAGGAAACAAAGGTTATGAATAAGTCGTCATTTTGCACAGTGGAGAAAGGTAAATAGTGGAGTCCCCAAGGGATCTGTCCTGGGACCAGTGCTGTTCAACATATTCATAAATGATATGGAAAAAGGGATAAATAGTGAGATGGCAAACATTGCAGACAATACAAAATTACTCAAGATAGTTAAGTTCAAAGCTGACAGCAAAGAATCACAAAGGGATCTCATAAAACTGAGTGACTTGGCAATAAAATGGCAGATGAAATTCAATGCTGATAAATGCAAAGTAACGCACATTGGAAAACAGAATCCCAACTATATATAGAAAATGATGGTATCTCAATTAGTTGTTATGACTCAAGAAAGAAATCTTGTGGATAGTTCTCTGAAAACATCTGCTCAGCGTGCAGCAGCAGTCAAAAAAAAGCTAACAGAATGTTAGGAACTATTAGGAAAGGGATAGATAATAAAAAAATACAATAATTCCACTATATAAATCCATGGTACACCCACATCTTGAATATTACTTGCACTTTTCATTGCCTCATCTCAAAAAAAGATATATTAGAATTGGAAAAGCACATAGAAGGGCAACAAAAAATATTAGGGGGATGGAACAGCTTCCATAAAAGGAGAGATTAAAAAGACAGACTGTTCATCTTAGACAAGAGATGACTAAGGAGGAATATGGTAGAGAAGTCTATAAAATCATGAATTGTGTGGAGAAAGTGAATAAGGAAGTGTTATTTAACCCTTCACATAATACACGAATTGGGTCACCCAATGAAATTAATAGGCAGCAGGTTTAAACAAACAAAAGGAAGTACCGGTACGTTTCACATCGCTTAGTCAACCTATGGAACTCATTGCCAGGGAATGTTGTGAAAGCTCAAAGTATAACTGGGCTCAGAAAAGAATTAGATAAGTTCATGAAGGACAGGTCCATCAAGAGCTATTAGCCAAGATGGTCAGGGAAGCAAGCCCGTGATCTGGGTGTCCATAAACCTCTGACTGGCTTCATCCAGAAGCCAGGACAGGATGAAAGGGGATGCATCACTCGAGAATTTGCCCTGTTCTGTTCATTCCCTCTGATGAATCTGGCAACAGCCACTGCTGAAAGACAGGATACTGTGCTAGATGAACCATTTGTCCGACCACTATGGCCATTCTGATGTTTTTACCATCCGGTAACACTCTTAAGGACTTGCTTAACTTTAAGTATATGAGTAGTTCCACTGAAGAAAAGCATGTGCTTAAGTGTATGGCCCGATCAGAATCAGAGTATTCAGCACTGTGCAAGATCAAGCTCTGCAATAATGCTAGGTTATGCTAATAATATAAAATAAAGTAAAACAGTTAACATGAATAATAATGTGCTGAGTATAGAATGCAGTTGGAAATTTTCATGTCATCACTCTAACCCCCACACAGCAGGCTTAAAACCTCATAGGCAGATGTGTACTAAATATTAAAACTAACTAACATTTCTCACAACTACAAATTACTTCCTCCGAGTTTTTGCACAAGGAAGTATAAGAGGCAAAATCTCTGGAATAGAACATAGATTATAATATGTAAGGGTTGCTTTGGTGACTCAGATAGCAGATAAATAAAGGCCCCATTATCACTGGATAGGGAAATTCTGTTGCTTTGGCACTGCAGCAGAGTTCTTACTACACCATTTTATTTAAAGATAATAATAATCAATCTTATGATGTTCCCCTGACTGTAATTGCATGAATCATACTGTTTTTAGACTCATACATCTACCATGTTTGGGTAGGTGAGGATTTATCATTCCCATGAAAATACTTGGAGTTGGTAAACATGTTATACATTCTTTCCCTTTCGATGACAAATTAAATAATATGAAAATTGAAAACAAAACCATTACTATAAAATGAGCCCTAAATGGTACAGTAGTAATAAGTCAAAATGACTTATTGGATAGATACAGAAACGTAAATAATATTGAAAACAGGAACCCTCTGTAGTCCTTATTCAGACAATAATGACCATTTAGAACAATGGAGAGTTTTGCCTGAATAGAGATTGAAGGAGCTGATACTTTGTTTAGAAGAGAATAACTAAAAATTCGACCAGTGGACTGGAGTAAAACACCCAACGGGTATTAATTTTTTTGCATTTTGTTTTGTTTTCATATTTCTTTAGTATGCTGTTACAAGTATGTTTAAAACATGATTTGCATATTAGCCCATTTTACTTTAAAAATCATCTCACTGGTACAACTCACATCTACAGGCTTGTCATCTGCAGCTCGAGCAGCAATGAAAGTCCTTCCTTGAAAGTCAATGGAGTCCTTTAGATCAGTCTGCCATCTCTCAATTAAGTTACAATCCACATAGAGGGAAACGATCCTTGACTGTATACTAACGGCAAGCTTATGCCACTGCCGATCAAAGAGAGGATAAATTTCCCGATTTTTAAAGGTGTGGTGTAGCACGTTTCCCGGAGCGGATTTGGCTATATATTCCACAACTTTTTTTGAACCATCAACTATGACAGACACCTGGGGAAAAAAACAATTTAGTATAAGTCAGAATTACAAGCAAACATGTTCTGTACATAAACCAGGAAGAAAAATAAGTGAGCAACCTAATAGCATAGATTAGGCAGGAATCATGAAATATTCTTTCATGTAACTTTTTCAGTGTCCATCCATCCTACATTTCAACACACCTAGTACCATTCCAATATTACTGGAGAAATTTTGCTGAACTTCTGTATTTCTGTATTTGAATAATGACCACCAAGCTATTTTGAACAGCAGATTTGTCTTATGTAAATTAGATCTGAATCCAGAGGCGAAAGACCCACTAACCTATATCTATCCTCCTCCAACAAAAAAGAAAACTATGTGAAAAATAAAATATATTCTTACCTGTGGGATGTCAGACTGATTTAAAATTTGCCATATATGCCACCGTTCCTTTCTGGTGTTTCGTCTCACACGGAATGTGGCTATTAAAGAATATTCTTCAGGAAGCCCATTTGGAAATACTTGCCTATGGGTGCAGGGGGAAAGAAAAGATTCTTTTTATTCTGATATATGAAAGGAAGGTGGGGGAAGGGAACTAAGGATAAAACAGACATACGTTCAACACACAGTATCAAATCGTGATTTCATTTACACTCATGAAATCCTACTGAGGCCAAAGGTTGCAATAATTAAGCCTTTGAATTTTGAAACTGAAAGATACTATGCTGCAAACACAATTGATTTTCCAGCACTGAAGAAATGTTTCGAACAGGTGAGACAGATGTAAACAACAGATACATATATAACAAAACTGCACTGACATCTTGTAGTATGCTATTCTATGTTTCATTACTCAGGGAACAATATTTGTCTAATGAAAAAAAACTACATGGTGTCCACCTGGATTTACAGCTCATCCAGAAACAGACACTCCCCTTATCAGAATGTGTGAACCCTGATAATCTGATAAAGCAGAAAAATGTCCCCTTTCGCCCTCCCAATGACCATTCAATGTAAATGGTTTAATTTTGTATCACTGTAGATGTTAATACAATTACATACTCATTTACAGCCTTTTGTAATCCCAAAGATGTCAATATGACCTCTGAATCTAATAGAAAAACAAGAGACAACCTCCAACATTAATGAATATTGCATTATAATTTATTTATCTGCAGATTGGGTAGGAAAATAAATTAATATATACATAAAACACTTTACTTCTTACCACTTGAGGAAAAGTACATAGAAGTTTTGCCATCAATTCATAAAGTCACTTATTCTGGGACAAGAACAAGAATGCCTAAATATTTCAGAGTTTGCAGTGCAGCAATTACACATGTAAATGCTCAATGAAATCCTGCCAGGTTCGTCTTAAAAGTGAGTGATTTAGATAAACAAATAGCTCCATAGAGAAATTAAAGATTCAGTGAATGATCTGTGAGGAGTCTTAAGGATGATCATATAAGAGTCTAAAGAGGTATTTGTTTTGAGAAAAGCAATGGGAGCAGGTGGAAGATCAAGATAAGATGTGAAAGCATATAGTGTGATCCACTTGTGATATTCTGCAGTCTGTTTTAGATTAAGCATTTATGTGGGTTCTGAGATGTGAAGGGTTTTTTTATGTTATCAATTACTGGTTGTTTTGTTGTTGGGGGAGGGAGGGGGAAGGCCTTACAGCCCTGCAGATCAGGGCAACTCTATCGACTTTTGCTCTTGTTTTTGAGGTTTTTTGAACTGATTTTAATAATCTGCCTGGCTACCGATAGTCTTTGCACAGGTATCTTTTTGCCTTTTTATGTGAAATAGATAAACAATTTTTAAAAAATAGGGCTTTTTCAGGTCTTGATTCTGAAGTGAGATTTAAAAAGTACAATAATTTATTGCTTTGCGGGCTTCTTGTAGCCTTCACTCATGAAGGTAGTTATGCTAGAATACTCTTGTTTTCCCAAAGGTGAATTAGGGAAGGAACAGATCAAGAGAAAGGGGCATAGTTTCTAAAAAGTTTGGGATTCTGAACCTACATATCAATTATTTGCATGTTCCCATTCAGAAAGAAGTGAATTGGTGCCCCAGGTCATGAGAGCAAGATTTTTCATGTACTTGCAAGTCTAAACAATACACAAGAGCCTCCTTAGATGAGCAGTACATTATTTTTAAGAGGCAGGACCAGTCCTGTTTTACAGTGAAATGTAAGACAAGTAGGATCTGTGACAGACACCCATAACCCTGTGACGGGGTGAACTCACCCTGCACTGGATGGGGAAAGGTTAAGTCCTCACTGTGGGCAGAGGAAGCCATGCCCCCACATCCCTACTGGGCATGCTCTGGGTGGAGCACCAGTATAAGAGGGGGCAGCCCAGCTCAGTCTGGGCTGACCGCCAGAGAGGAAGGATGCTCCTTGCCGGCTCCCACCCGGGAGCAGCTGGAGCCCTGGACCATGGAAGCCAGAGGCACCAAGACCCAAGCAGACATCTAGATACCTATGGATGCCCGAGCTATAGGGAGTTGCACCAGTCGAGGAACCCGGAGACCCCAAAGACACACAGACTGCCACCATGAGTATCACTGTAGGAAATAGTCCATTGTCCTGATGATAGTCAGCGCATTGTGGACAGACTTCCGCTGACTCATTGGCAGACACACTCGCAAACAGTTTGGGAAACGGAATAAAAGTTCAGATGTAATGGGCTTATTCTTGCTTCTCTTGTCACTGAGCTGGAAAAGTGACAATGGAAGAGAGCATTTCAGAGTAAACTAAAAAAAGCACACAGAGTCAAATTAATTCCTAGTGTAACTCCATTGATTTAAATGGAGTTAGAACAGGGATTAATTTATCCCAGAATCTATTAATTATGCTCATATGATTTTCTGATAATGCTGGAAATGTTGAAGAATTTCAAATTTATAAATGGGATTCACACTAGAAGGATCAGACTCACAACGGACTGGTGAGTCAATAGCCCTAAATAAATGAAGTAGTTGATTCACTGATTTATCACATTTAAAAACCAAAAGCAACAACAACAACTACTCTCTCTTCATGCTCTTCACTTCTTTGGAAAAGAGACCAGTGTAAAACTATACTTTACAGTTATCCCAATTGCATTATGCTAGCATAGCTACTGTATTCCTAAGACCTAATTTAACAAAAGGCACGTAGAAGGCATGCGTTTAGTCTCTGAGGGAAAGAAGAATGTCAACAGCACAAGTAAATGAACATTCCCTGGTGACCAATTAATGGAAAATAATTAATGGATGCCTTACAAGATGTGCTTCCTATTCAATGGTGAATTCCATAATGTAGGCATCTAGGGAATGGAGCCCTGGAAAATTGGCATCCTCAAGAATGACTGGGTTTTGCTTATGTTCTATTGCTTGAATGGCTCTAACTATACATAATAGAATAAAAGCAGCTAACCGGTTTAAAGAGTGCCTAGACAGAACTGATTAGTAAAAGTGTTATACTAAGACAAAGATTGAAATTATATAACCTTTGATCAGAACCAAAATTAGAGTGTATTATGGAGAGATGTGTTCTAATACACAAAAGAGCTCACAGAAAGACACATACCCTAAATCAGAGAACACCATAATGTTAATAGGGGAAAAACAAAAATTCTAAGTTAGAATCTTACAGAACATTAGATCTGGAATTTAGAATCTCTTTGAAAGCTTAATATAGTGTTCAATTTAGGCGCTCCTATCAGTGTGAGCATGTAAAAGGCATTGCTCATGACAATAAAATGAGCTATCCATTATTTGCAATAGTAAAGGAAGTACACAGCACTGCACATTAGTGAAAAAGAGGCAAGTTACACCAAGATTAATGTAGCACTACACTGTGCCTTACATAGTGCAGTGATGATGGCATGATGCAGTATCACCCAATATGTGAGCAGCGCAAAGAAAGAAAGTGTGGCCAGAGGAAAAAAGACAGTCTCAGATGAAAAAAAGTCTGCACTCTACACTCCCTGAACCGCACAAAGGTATAAAACCTATCTATTTCGAACTATAACATAGGTTGCAGTATCAGCCATGTGTCTCCAGCCTGCTCACAAACTCCTAGAGTTTCCTCCCTGTGACATCAGAGTGCTGTAGGGTATGCCAAAGAACACACATTCACATACACAAGAACATACAAATGGCTGTATGAGGTCAGACCAATGGGCCATCTAGCCCAGCATCATGTCTTCTGATAGTGGCCAGTGCCAGACGCTTCAGAGGGAATGAACAGCATAGGGCAATTTTGCATGATCCACTCCCTGGTGTCCAAATCCAGCTTCTGGAAGTTGGGGACTTAGAGACATCCAGAACATGGGGTTATATTCCTGACCATCTTGGCTAGTAGCCACAGATGGACCTATCCTCCATGAACTTTTCTAATTCTTTTTTGAACCTAGTTATACTTTTTGCTTCACAAAATCCCCTGGCAATGAGTTCCACAGGTTGACTATGTGATTTGTGAACAAGTACTTCCTTTTGTTTTAACCTGCTTCCTATTAATTCAATTGGGTGACCCCTAGTCCTTGTGTTATGTGAAGGAGTAAATATCATCTCCCTATTTACTATCTCCACATAGTCCCCCGCCCTGCCGTCTCTTTTCTAAGTTGAACAGTCCCAATCTTTTTAATCTGTTCTCATATGGAAACTGTTCCATCCCCCTAGTCATTTTTGTTGCCCCTTTCTGTACCTTTTCCAATTCTAATACATCTATTTTGAGATGGGGCAACCAGAACTAAATGAAGTATTCAAGAAGTGGGCATACCATGCACTTATATAGTGGCAATATGATTTTTCTGTTTTATCTATCCCTTTCCTAATAGTTCCTAATATTCTGTTAGCTCTTGTGATTGCTGATGCACATTGAGCAACTGTTTTCAGAGAACTGTCCACAGTGACTCCAGGATCTCTTTCTTGAGCAGATACAGCTAAATTTAGACTGTCATTTTGTATGTATAGTTAGGATTATTTTTTCAAATGTGTATTACTTTGCACTTCTCAACACTGAATTTCATCTGCCGTTGTGTTTCCCAGTCATCCAGTTCAGTGATATCCCTTTGCAACTCTTTCCAGTCAGCTTTGGACTTAACTGTCTCAAGTAATTTTGTATGGCATCAGCTGCAAATTTTGCCACCTCACTGTTCACCCGTTTTGCCAATAATTTATCAGTATGTTAAACAGCATAGCTTCCAGTACAGATCTTTGGGGGACCTTGCTTTACTGACCTGACCATTTATCCTACCCTTTGTTTTCTGATCCATTAGAGGACTTCCCTCTTATCCCATAACTGCTTAGTTTGCTTAACGGCCTTTGGTGAGCAACTCTGATGAGTGTACCTGGCCTTTGTGGCTCTCTAAAAGAGGCCCCAAGGTCCTACTACACCCCGCCCCAGGAAAGGAACAGTGAAGATGGGTTCTCCAGGCCTACCTAGTGAGATCTCACAGAAGCAGCCAATCAGAGCCCATTAGGCTCAGATAAAAGGCACTGCAGGGATTTAGCAGGTCAGTTCTTGGCTGGGACCAGAGGGCTAAGAAGGGTGAGGGATAACCAGAGTTTGTTTCTGGCTGTATTTGCTTAAACTGGGTTTGCAGGGAGAGAGTGGACCTAAGAACCTTAACCATGAGTTAAGGGTGAAGCTAAAAGGGGCCAGGTAGGAGGAGGCCCAGGGAAGATGCAGCAACGAATTAAAATCGACCAGTGCATAGCTGCTGTATATAGGGTCTCTAGGTTGGAACCCGGAGTAGTGGGCAGGCACGCGTTTCCCTACCAGCCTTAGTAGCACTAGCCCCAAGGAGGAGACAGGGCTTATGTGAGAGCCTGAACAAAGGCTTGAATTTAAAGGGCCCAGAGCCAGGGCTGAAGACCCCAGTAAGGGCAATGGGACTGTTCATTTATTGGACACTTTACTACCCTGGAAGGGATTCATTTGGACTTTGTGACTTTGCCGGAAGGCCAAGCCACACAAGATCCACCAAGATCAGCTAGCAGCCTGCAGGTGGTGTCAGGGGTGAAAAGAGGACTGCAGTACCACCCCCAGCTGCTAGGAGGCGCTCAAAAGGTGACATCCTTACAAGGACCTTGTCAAAGGCTTTAGGAAAGTCCAAGTATGCTATGTTGACTGGATCACCCTTGTCCACAGGCTTGTGTACACCCTCAATGAATTGTAATAGATTGGTAAGGCATGATTTCCCTTTACAAAAGCCATGTCGTCTCTTTTCTAACATATTTTGTTTATGTATCTGATAATTCTGTTTTTTTTTAAACTATAGTTTCAACCATTTGCCTGGTACTGAAGTTAGGCTTACCTGCCTGCAATTGCCAGGATCACCTCTGGAGCCCTTTTTAAAAAAGGACAACCATGAACATGCAATCATAGCACCTGTGGACAACAACAGTTTGTGCAATCAATTTCTGCCTTTAACTCTATTTGCAGGAAGTTTTTGTCGTGGCCTTTTGCAGCAGTTCAATAACCATTGCTATGCTTTTTAAGGAGCTGGGAGCAATGAGTGTCTCCACCAACTCTTGGCTACATATTATGCCTTTTACACATTTTTTTTGCATGAACTTTATACTGGAGCACACTGGGATGTGGGATGATGAAGTATAAGTTCGGGGGGTTTCAAAATATGAGTTCTGAAAGTGTCTGAAACTCAAATCTCTTGGGTTTTTTAATCTCTACTGTGCTTGAAGAGAGAAGTGTGAATGAATTAAAGTGTGTCATCATTATGCTATAGCCAGTATTCAGGGCTATTTTTGTGAAGCAGAAGTAAGAGTTACCCATATCAAATTTAGTAAGGCAATCTTTTATTTACCTTTTGGTTTTTGCTTTAAAAAGCACTGATGGACAAGAAGCTGCTATTTTTAAATCTTACGAACTCTAATTCTTCCACAGTGAATGAGAGTGTGTTAGAGTTTATGATGAACTTCCGTATTTACAAGTATCAATGGAGCCTCTGACTTGCTGAATATCTTCCAGGAAGAGAAAGATGATCTGAGTTACATTTCCTGAGAGTGAAGTGAGAGATGCTTGGAGTTTATGTCAAGACATTTCTTTTCCAGCTGACATATCCCATCAGCTGTCATGTTACAAATAATTTGGTGACCAGAGCTCAGAGTCAGCTTTAACTGCTTTCCTATGGTGGTGGATGAGGTATTTAACATTGACTGAGACTCTGAAGTCTTACTCTTTTCTCTGTGTATGTATATATATCTCCTTATTATATGTTCCATTCTATGCATCTGATGAAGTGGGCTTTAGCCCATGAAAGCTTATGCTCAAATAAATTTGTTAGTCTCGAAGGTCCAAAAGTACTCCTGTTCTTTTTGCGAATACAGACTAACGGTTGCTACTCTGAAGCCTACCCTTTTTGTGTTTGCTGAGGGGATTCAAACTGAGACTCACTGTTAATGAGAAAAAGGTCAGATGACCAAAGCTAATAATCTCACTTGCTCTTATTGCCAATGCTTGCACATTAGCCATAACATTTACTATGTAGAAAAAAGTTTAGACAAAAAAGGAGATATCTGAAGCATAACTGAGTAGTATAAACAAAAAAGAGGATAGCAACTAATAGGAGCCATCTACCAGCCTGTGCCTAGGGTGGGTACTTTGAATGCTTATTAAAATAAAAGTTAAGATCAGCTGTCTGTTACCTGAAATAATTTTCCCTAATCCATCTTCCTCAAATCACATTATGATTAATTGTGTGGTTTCATGTTGCATTAGGCATCAAGTTGCATCATATAATGTCATATGAAAACAACTTAGGGGAAACTATTTATGTAATTTAAGAATCATTAATGACATGGACAGGGAATGGTTACAACCAGTTCAGATAAATGAACCAACTAAAAACTTTGTCCAAAATTCAGTCTGAACACTGAAATGAAAATTCATTTAAAGTTTGAAAAACACTGAGTTAACTTTAAAAAAAAAAGTTTTGTACGCTTTTCTACTTCTCGGTTTTCCCTTACTGTGAAGTCTTACACCATTATAGATGGGATTGGCAGCATTACCTATTATTAAGCTTGAACTTCGAGTACGGAGCCTGTATCTCCTGTGCTGTCAATGATTCCCTGTCTAGCAGGCAGGCAGTGTAGAGGAGGAAACAGTCTGACTCAAATGACAAAGGGAAAAGCCAAACCTAGTGTGTTGCAAAGGATGGCTGGAGGAACAGATCTGGAAAGGAGCCTGGGTGGTGGAGACTGGGACTAGAGGCTAGCAGGGAGTGAAGACTGAGACTGAAGAATGACAGGGAGGCACAGAGTGGGACTGTGAGCCAGGGGGTGGAGATGGGGACTGTCTAAACAGCGGACTGGGAAAGGAGGGTGTGTGCAGAGGAGGGGAAACAGATCTGATCAGGAACCAGGGTGTGGATGGGCAAAGAGACTAGGACAAGGAGCAGGGAAGGTGAGGACACTGCGCTTGGATGAGAAGTTCATGGAAGAACACTAGAATTGGGAGCTAGCAGGGAGATGGGCGACTGGAGGCCAGGAAGGACTAGAAAGACTGGTTATGAATGGAGAGAACTGGGACTGACTGGGCAAGGAGACTGGGAACAAGGAGATGGGGATAGGGAAGGGCTAAGAATGGCTGGGTAAGGAGATTGTGAGTTTAGGGATGGGGAAGAAAGAAGGATTGGCAGAGGGAGTCTGGAGGGATGAGACTAGGATTTAATGGACGAAGATTGGGACTGATAAGTGAGAAGAACAGAACAATGGGAGGAGCGCAGTGATGATGTAGAGACAGGACTGGGGCAGTGACAGGTTGAGGGGGGGAATGGGCAAAAGAGTGTGCTCACTAGAACACACTTCTTTCCAAAGCCTGGAATGGAATTTAAGATTCCTAAGTCTCATCATTCTTCTCCTATCAACAAATATCTATGAAACCTGCTGGCAAAGTGTTCCATTCTGTCTTAGAGCTGATCCACACAGAAGATAATTTACTACTACAATCAGTTACTCCATTAGCTCAAGTGGCAGAGGTCTCTGCAGTGGATCATAAAGGTTCCAACCCTGCTGATGAGCTATGTGAGTCAATGTCACATGACAGAAATGCTGTCTTTTCAGTTTGCTTTTTTAAAACTGAGAAAATTACACACAAGAACTATGTTAAAAAATGTTAACTTTGCAAAGTCAAGCACTCCAAAGTTAGGAAATGCCAGAATTAAGGTTGCCTGTGGAGCCAGAATTCAGTGCCCTTGTGTGTATGTATTATGAAACAGTTGGCACTTTACATATCTATTCATTATCTGTGTAGGATTAGAAAGTGGGTTGAGGAGTGTGGATGAGGTAGACTGCACTCTCCAATACATTCTGGTATGGTGCATACAGAAGATAAATCTCTGGCTTGCATACAGGATTGTAATATATTGTAGTCTCTGGTCCATAATGGAAAAGTGGATGAAAAAAAGATGTCTCACACATGGTGAAGGAGAAGATCTCTGATGTAAATGTGAAATACAAGGGCAAAAATGAGGTTAGTGTTGCAACCTAAACTGCAAATTTCCTGAGTTTCTACCATTTAGGACTTTTAAGTTATTTTCTATTTACCCTGTTTTAACTAATATATTCTCAACCATAATTGTTCATTTAAGTTGTTGGTCTAGGAATTTCTTTAGCTTTTATTAAAGAAGAAAAACTTCCCTTTGCTACATAATTTAAAAAAAAAAGTCTAAAATAATTTTTGCTTGTAACTTCAGTGAAGCTTTCACAAACTCTGTAGGCCAAGCTATGCTGTTGGCGTATATAATTTCAGAGAAGCCTCACATGTGGTTCTCAGATGATTTACAGCATTGAATCCTGCATGGCAGAATGATATACAAGAAATAACAGGAGCTATGAGCTTTGCTGGCTTAAACTTTGAAAATTGTAACCAAACTGAGCCCTATGTCTTAGATTTTGCTAAAATTCTACATGGCATCTGAGTAGCCCACGAAAGCTTATGCCCAAATAAATTTGTTAGTCTCTAAGGTGCCACAAAGACTCCTCATTGTTTTTGCTGATACAGACTAACACGGCTACCCCTCTGGTACATAGGCTCACAGAGCTTATAAACTCTTCTAGCACAGTTCTAATGGAGCTTAAATTTCAGGCACAACTCAGGGTTTAAAATAGGCTTTTAAAAAACCACGTGATTCAGAACTCTGGCCTCCCAGCAGACACCACTTAAGAGGCCATGTGACTCTCTCTCTCTCTAATACCCAAATTATTTAAAATAAAGGAATGGGCAGGTAAAACTTATAACCCCGTCTCATTAGACGATCGAGAATTGCTCCCCCAGAGAACATGAAAAAGAAACATCAAGGTCATTTCAACCATGTTCCATTCCTGCCTCCCCCACACTCCTAAGCATCTATGTATATACATAATAAGGCAGGCCTCGCTCAATAAACATGTCCAACAACCATATCCACTCTGTGACCTGGGGTACTGTGCCCTTGTTGGCCCCTGCTGGAGGCCCCACAGTCCTACTACACCCCGCCCCAAGAAGAGAGCAGTGAAAGTGGCTCCTCCAGGCCTGTCTAGAGAGGTCTCATGGAAGCAGCCAAACAGAGTGCAATAGGTTCAAATAAAAGAGCTGAGGATCAGTGCAGGTCAGTTCCTGGCTGAAACCAGAAGGCTAAGGAAAGGTGGAGCTCAAGGGATAACCAGAGTTTGGTTCTGGCTGCAGATGCTTAAGTTGGGGGAGAGAGGCCCTGAGAAATTTAACCCTGGGATAAGGGGTGAAAATAAAGGGGCCAGGTGGGCAGAGGCCCAGGGAAGCAAGTAGCAGCAACAAATTTAAGTGAGCAGTATGTGGATTCTGTTTATAGTGTCCCTGGGTTGGAACCTGGAGTAGTGGGTAGTCCTGGGGTCTCCCACTGGTGAGGTGGTGTAAACCCCGAGGCTCAAGAGAAGGGCTAAATGTAAAGGCCCAGAGCAGGAGCTTAAAACCCTGGTGAGGGTAGATAGACAGTTCTGTTGGACTCTTTGATACCCTGGAAGGGGTTCATTTTGACTGTGTGACCAGGCCAATGGCCGAGCCACTGAAGACCCACTGAGCAAGATCAACAACCTTCAGGGGGTGCCAAGAGTGGGAAAAGGACTGCAGTACACAGGCAGTGGCAGGAGCTGCTCAAAAGGTGAGTGCCTCCCATTACACTCCCCCTCCCTTAAAGGAAGTTAACTATTATAGTTTAAAACAATTTTAACAAAAACAAACCTGATTTTAAAAAAATTGAATGTTTAACTAAATTCAAAAATTCATATGCTTGTTTTGTTAAAATATATGTTTGCTGTTGAAGAAAAAAATCCAGAATATATAATGTTGTTTTAGTTAAATAAAACAATTTAAATGTCTGTCTGGTGATATTCTCCTCCTAATACAGCATGGCAAGAAAATCCTCCAAATATTAATGCTTAACCTGTTGAATTGGAGATAGTTCACCTCCCAATGACTTCATAAATATCTGCTTCAAAAGATGACCTGTGAGCCATCCAAGAAAGCTAGAGCCTGCCTGGATCCCTCAGTAAGGGGAGGAGTGCGCCAGCCCCTAGATCATGGGTTGATTGAGGCAGAGAAGAACCGTCTAGAGCACCACAAAAACAACAAGGAGTCTGGTGGCACCTTAAAGACTAACAGATGCATCCGCAGAAATGAGGTTTTTACCCACGAAAGCTTATGCCCAAATAAATCTGTTAGTCTTTAAGGTGCCACCAGACTCCTTGTTGTTTTGTAGATACAGACTAACACGGCTACTCCCTGATACTAGAGCACCACAGGCACACCCATGATGAAATGTCTGCCAGCTGAGCCCATGTGAGCTGAATGTTTGGTTTTAGACACACTGCTGCTGGACTTCAGGAAAGGACCTTGTTCAGAAGGAGAAGGACTCTGGTGATCTGACTGGACAGCTAGGAGACACTGGTGGCTGGAGTAGGCCAAAGGACAGAGGAAGAAACTGAGACAAGCGTAACATAACAGACAGCCCGGAGGGTGGCATGTTGGGATAGCACCTTTGCTATACTTCTCTTGCCCCCTAGCAGGGAAGTGAAGATTCCTCCAGTCAGGAAGTACAGCAGCATCCATTTTGTGATAACTCGGAAAAGACCCAGTTGATATCATGCTGTTGCTGGGAGGTGGAGGAGGAGGAGGCAGCTCACAGGATTGATGTATTAAGCACAATGGCATGAAGTTAGGAAGAATTGTTTTCTACCCATTCTCTTCAAGCAGCCAATGGGATGGACATCCAGCTGTAGCCCCTTTCTCTTGCCTCCATCACAAGGAACACATCTTATTAGGCAGAACTCTTTGGAAATAGTAGCTCAGACACCAGATCAGGTATTGCCAGCCTATTCCATTGGCACTGATAGAGAAGGAGCTGAAACCAGGAGCAGTCATCCAAAGAATGCACAAGGGGTGAAGATGCCAGCAGAATAAACTGACATGAGGAGCTTTGGCAGCTGTGGAAGGGGAGCCATGAAGAAACCATGACTTTTCTAAAAGTTGTAATGACTAATCCATGAATTTATAAGTCTGGTGTTCCATTTACAATTGAAGGCAAGTTAAATAAAGTGCTCTACAACTTGTAAAACTGTTTAAAAAAAACAACAGTCTCCTGCGATAGCTCTCAATGAGAATTAATGACTAAAACAAGTTTAAACATTTTCCACTGAGGCATTTGAATTGTGTGGGCAGGGGGAGGAATTTCAAGAGTGAAAACCCCCATATTCAGACCTGTCTGAATCAGCAGCCAAAGAAAGAATAGCTTAACACTGTAGGGATCAATTAGATGAATTAGAAGAAATTTGGTACCCATTTCTGGGTACCTTTTGGATAAATAGTGCTGAGGTGCTTCAAAGTAAGCTACACCTTCATGCTGGAAGTGGCGCTCAGCACACTCCTCAGCCCGCGCCGCTTCCAGTAGCTCTCATTGGCCTGGAGCAGCGAACCACGGCCACTGGGAGCTGCGACCGTCTGAATCTGCGGACGCGGCCGGTAAACAAACCAGCCCGGCCCGCCCGGGGCTTTCCCTGCACAAGCAGCGGAACAAGTTTGGGAACCAGTGCTCTACTACTTTCCCCTTCCCTCCTCTCCCTATTCATATACATTTTCTCCTATTTTATTACTGTAACCCCCACTCTAATGTCTTGTGTCTGTCATATTATCTGGTCTTACAGCTGTGAGGAGTTGCATAATTCTACTGGAGATCCTATGAAGGATGTGATATTTGGAAATCATATACAAGTTGGAAATCGTTCACTTTTTTGTACCTTTCATTATTTGTTTCTTCATGAAAATGAAAAAAAGTACACCTCTACCCCGAAATAATGCGACCCGATATAACACGAATTCGGATATAACACAGTAAAGCAGCACTCCGGGGGGGCGGGGCTCTGCGCTCCAGCAGATCAAAGCAAGTTCGATATAACGCAGTTTCACCTATAACGTGGTAAGATTTTTTAGCTCCCGAGGACAGCGTTATATCAGGGTAGAGGTGTAATCTTAAAAGTGAAAATCCACAATTTTCCAAACTCTCACAGATGATTTATCCAATTAATCTCAAACTCTGAAGAAAAAAAAAACCATTTATGCAGGCCAAGACTTCAGACATTTTATAGGAATGAACTCTTTTCTAGCAAACTAGAAAGTGGATGGGGTTCAAAAAACAGATTAATATAGAAACTGTTTTACATCTTTACCCACTGAGTCATTAGTATGAGATTACAATTTACTGGCATAATGGAGCATCCTGTTTAATAGAAATATTTGCTATGCACCAAACCACTTTGTATTAATATATTTTAAATGTGCCCAATACTGTACCATTTGCCATTAAATCATATCACTGTGATAATGATGCACAATGGAGCACAGATTTCTTTTTATTTTTTTAAGTAGTAAATAACTGATGGATGGGGACGAACTCTTCCCTGATGATTTCATTTTTAGCCTGAGGACATCAGATTGCCTACTGGAAAATCCTGACTAATGATAAAAATGCTGTGGCAAGCTTATGATGACACTAAGCAGACTTTATTATATTAAAACATCACTGATATGTGGCATAGCATAGATATCTCGTACCTATAAGTTCATAATATGCATGCACAGAAGGTGCTTTATAAAGTAAAATGATCATTCTAGGGACCGAATGGCTAGGAAGCAGTTCTGCAGAAAAGTACTTAGGGGTTACAGTGGATGAGAAGCTGGATATGAGTCGACAGTTTGCCCTTGTTGCCAAGAAGGCTAACGGCATTTTGGGCTGTATAAGTGGGGCATTGCCAGCAAATCGAGGCATGTGATCATTCCCCTCTATTCCACATTGGTGAGGCCTCATCTGGAGTACTGTGTCCAGTTTTGGGCCCCACACTACAAGAAGGATGTGGAAAAATTGGAAAGAGTCCAGTGGAGGGCAACAGAAATGATTAGGGGGCTGGAACAGATGACTTATGAGGAGAGGCTGAGGGAACTGGGATTGTTTAGTCTGCAGAAGAGAAGAATGAGGGGGGATTTGATAATTGCTTTCAACTACCTGAAAGGGGGTTCCAAAGAGGATGGATGTAAACTGTTCTCAGTGGTACCAGATGACAGAACAAGGAGTAATGGTCTCAAGTTGCAGTTGGGGAGGTTTAGGTTGGATATTAGGAAACACTTTTTCACTAGGAGGGTGGTGAAGCACTGGAATGGGTTACCTAGGGAGGTGGTGGAATCTCCTTCCTTAGAGGTTTTTAAGGTCAGGCTTGACAAAGCTCTGGCTGGGATGATTTAGTTGGGAATTGGTCCTGCTTTGAGCAGGGGGTTGGACTAGATGACCTCCTGAGGTCCCTTCCAACCCTCATATTCTATGATTCTATGATTAGGCCATTTGCTTAATTCATCGACTATGGTAAGTGCAAACAGCCTGCTCTGATTCACTCCCACAAAGTGATTTCACTGATTGCTGACAACACCTTTTAGGATGCCAACGTACATTCTTAAATTATATTTAAAAAACAAAACTTTTATTAAAAGGTGTAAAACATCTGATAGCAGAAACAAGCAATGTATGGATTAGAACTAAATCAATCTAAGACACTTTAAAGATATGAGGTAGAAGTAGACTTTTGATACTGAATAAGAACATAAGAACTGCCATACTGGGTCAGACCAATGATTCACTAGCCCAGTAACCTGTTTTCTGACAGTGGCCAATGCCAGGTGCTTCAGAGGGAATGAACAAAACAGACAACCATCAAGCGATCCATCCCCTGTCATCCACTCCCAGCTTCTGGCAAACAGAGGCTAGGGCGACACAGAGCCTGGGGTTGACCATCCTGGCTAATAACCATTGATGGACCTATCCTCCATCAACTTATCTAGTTCATTTTTTAAACCATGTTATAGTTTTGGCCTTTAACATCCCCGACAATGAGTTCCACAGGTTGACTATGCACTCTGTGAACAAGTACTTCCTTTTGTTTGTTTTAAACCTGCTGCCTATTAATTTCATTGGGTGACCCCTAGTTCTTGAATTATGTGAAGGAGTAAATAACATTTCCTTATTCACTTTCTGCACATCAATCAAGATTTTATAGACCTCTATTGTATCCCCCCTTAGTCATCTCTTTCAAACTGGAAATGCCCAGTCTTTTTACTCTCACCTCATATACAAGCTGTTCCATCCCCATAATCATTTTTGTTGCTGTTCTCTGAACCTTTTCCAATTCTAATATATCTTTTTTGAGATGGTGCGACCAGATCAGCAATCAGTATTCTAGATTTGAGCGTACCATGGATTTATATAGAGGTATTATATTTTTTGTCTTATTATCCATCACTTTCCTTATAGTTCCTAACATTCTGTTAGCTTCTTTGACTGCCACAGCACATTGAATGGGTGTTTTCAGAGAACTATCCACAATGACTCCAAGATCTCTTTTTTGAGTGGTAACAACTAAATTAATCAGAGTTAACTCACGCGATTAACTCAAAAAATTAATCATCATAAAAAAAATAAATCATGATTAATTGCACTGTTAAACAATAGAATACCAATTGACATTTATTAAATATTTTGGATTTTTTCTACATTTTTATATATACTGTAGAGGCAACCCCAGCAATTACAGGCCAGTAAGCCTAACTTCAATACCAGGCAAATTAGTTGAAACTATAGTAAATAACAGAATTATCAGACACACAGAAAAACACCATTTGTTGGGGAGGAGTTAACTTGGCTGTTGTAAGGGTAAATCATGCCTCACCAATCTATTAGATTTTTTTTTGAGGTGTGAACAGAAATGGATACGGGTGATCCAGTTGATATAGTTTTCTTGGACTTTCAGAAAGCCTTTGACAAGTTCCCTCACCAAAGAAAGTAAGCAGTCATGGGATAAGAGGGTAGGTTCTCTTATGGATCAGTAACTGGTTAAAATATAGGAAATGAAGGATAGGAATAAATGGTCAGTTTTCAGAATGGTGAGATAAATAGCGTGCCTCAGGGATCTGTACTGGGACTGGTGCTGTTCAACATATTCATAAATTATGTGGAAAAAAGGATAAACAGTGAGGTGGCAAAATTTGCAGATGATACAAAATTACTCAAGATAGTTAAGTCCAAAGTTTACACCAGAGACTCCATGAAATGTTCTAGAGACTTCACTATTGCTGTTCATTTTATATGGAATGTGTTCAGGGCCACATCTTCAAAAGATATTTAAATGCCAAACTCCCATTTATTTTAACAGGAGTTAGGAGCTGAATACCTTTAAGAATATGGGCCTTAGATACTATGGTGATGAATAGCAGTATACATCTCTATGACAGAATTTTTTTTCTGAATGTACATTTCTACCTTCTCTTATTCGGTCCATTTCCTGAGAACACAAGATCCTTTCTGATCTTTTTGGTTGCTCAAGTAGCTATGTAAGAAAACAGTTCCCATGTAAAAGTAATTGAAGTCCCTTATGATCTGTGTCCTTGCCTGTTTAGAATACATTCTATTCCAGCAGCACCTAACAGACCCTAGTACTTGAACAAAGAGGGCCAGATCCTGTATGGTGCTGAATGCCCTGAACTCTCAAATGAGGCAGTCCAAGTTGAAGGGGCTGAGCACATCAAAAGATCAGGCCATGAGACCTAAAATGTTGTGTGTCATATAACAACATCTTATTTACTGAATTATAGGCATAAGATTGAAGACTGGATGCTGTCAAGATCTGTACTGTTCTGAACAAGTCCTAGAGTGCTTCATTCGGCTAGTTTATTTATTGTGTGTTAGAATTTCAGAGCTTATAAAAGCGAAAGACTGGCAGCACTGATTAAAGCCAGGCATAATGTAAGCAGAAAATGTATAAGTTATTGAACACAGTTCTGTCAATATACCGCTGTTTTGGTTTACCTCCCCCATCCTGCTATTCTATTTTTAGTCTCTTAGAGAGAGATCATAATTCATATTGAATTGCATTACATCACTCCAAATTGTGAAAAGATTTTGTGACATGATGAAAATCCATGGCTGAAACAACCAAACTCATTATACTTGTGACCTGAGAGAATTTGGAATCCAGGACTCTAGAATAAAAAGCTAGTACACTAATAACGAGGAGTCCAGTGGCACATTAAAAATTGACAGGTTTATCTGAAGAGTAACTAGGCAAAGAAACTAACAGTAAAAAAAAATGTAAGTACATCAGAAGCAGGAAGCCTGCCAAACAACCAGTGAGGACACTAGGTGATCGAAGTGCTGAAGAAGCACTCAGTGAAGACAAAGCTGTTGTGGAAAAGCCAAATGAATACTTTGTATCTGTCTTCATTGCAGAGGATGTGAGGAAGTTTCCCACACCTGAGCCATTCTTTTTAGGTGACAAATCTGAGGAACTGTTCCAGATTGAGGTGACCGGAGAGGAGGTTTTGGAACAAATTGATCTATTAAACAGTAATAAGTCACCAGGACTAGAGGGTATTCATCCAAGAGCTTTGAAGGAACTCAAATATGAAATTGCACAACTCCTAATTGTGGTAAATGATCTGTCACTTAAATCAGCTTCTATACCAGATGATTGGAGGATAGCTAATGTGACGGCAATATCTAAAATGGGCTCCAGAGGTGATCCTGGTAATTACAGGCCAGTAAGCCTAATTTCAGAACCAGCCAAATTGGTTGACAATATAGTAAAGAACAGGCACATAGATAAAAACAATATGTTAAGAGATGAGTCAACACGGCTTTTATAAAGGGAAATCACGCCTCTATTAGAATTCTGAGGGGTGGTCAACAAGCATGTGGTGATCGAGTGGATATAATGTACTTGGACTTTCAGAAAGCCTTTAACAAGATCTCTCACTGAAGGCTCTCAAAGTAGGCAGTCATGGGATAAGAGAGAAAGTCCTCTCTTCGATCAGTAACTGCTTAAAAGATAGGACACAAAGGGTAAGAATAAAAGGTCAGTTTTCACAGGTGGGAGAGAGATAAATAGCAGGGTTCCCCACGGATCTGTACTGTTCAACATAATCATAAATGATCTGGAAAAAGGAGTAAACAGCAAGGTGGCAAACTTTGCAGACAATGCTAAATTATTCAAGATACTTAATTCCAAAACTGACTGTGAACAATCACAAAGGGATCTCACAAAATTGGGTGATTAGGCAACAAAATGTCAGATGAAATTCAGTAGGGATAAATGCAAAGTAATGTACATTGGAGAACATAATCCCGACTATACATACAAAATGATGAAGTCTAAATTAGCTGTTACAACTCAAGAAAGAGATCCTGGATTCATGGTGGACAGTTCTCTGAAAACATCTGCTCAACATGCATCAGCAATCACAAGAACTAGTGCAACCATTAGGAAAGAGATAGAGAAGACAGAAAATATCATGAAGTCACTATATAAATCCCTGGAACACCCGCACCTTTAATAATGCATGTAGTTCTGATCACCCCATCTCAAAAAAAAAAGATATTAGAATTGTAAAATTACAGAAAAGGGCAATGAAAATGATTAGGGGGATGGAACAGCTTCCATATAAAGAGAGATTAAAAAGACTGGGATTGTTCATCTTAGGAAAGAGATGACTAAGGGGGGGATCTAGTATAGATCTATAAAAATATGAATGATATGGAGAAAGTGAATAAGGAATTGTTATTTACCCCTTCTCATAACACAGGAACTAGGGGTCACCCAATGAAATTAATAGGCTGGGGTGTTAAAACAAAACATTAGAAAGTCTTCACACAACACACAGTCAACCTGTGGAACTCATCCCTATGCAGAGTTGTGAAGGCCAAAAATATAACTGGATTCAAAGAAGAATTAGATAAATTAATGGAAGATAGCCATTGATGGACCTATTAGCCAAGATGAACAGGGACACAATCCCATGGTTTGGGTGCCCTATACCTCCGACTGTTAGAAGCTGGGACTGGACAAGAGGGGATGGATCACTCAATAAATTGATCTGTTCTGCTTTCCCTTTGAGGCATCTGGACTGGTCACTGTCGGGAGATGCTGGGCTAGATGTACCATTGGTCTGATTCAGTGTAGCTATTCTTATGTTGAGAGGAAACATATTGCATAGGAACAAAACTTTGAGGCAGCGAGTGGCATGTCCTGGCTCCTTCAGAGCCTTTCGACGGTCGCAGCAAATTGGGGTGACCTGAGATGAATTTTCTCATATGCCACCAGCCAAAACTTAGTTTCTTATTCAAACTTCATATACAAAATGCAAATGGCATAACAGCATAACAGGTGGCAGCATATTGCTCAAAAATGAAGCTTTGGGTCATCAAGTGAAAGGTCCCTGCTCTTTCAGAACAATATGATGGTTGCAGGGATCTGTCACTTGGGGTGACCCAAGACTTATTTTGTCACATACAGTCAGTCAAATCCCATTTCATTATTCTAGCCCTATGCACAATATGGAATTGGGGTGGGGGCCATCATATCCCACAGCATATTGCTCAAGGACGAAGTTTTGGGTTGGTGAATGGCATGTCCCAACTACTTCGGAGGAGTATAACTGTCATAGGGACTTGTCATTGGGGTGACCTGAGACTTATTTTATCACATACAACCAGTCAAAACCCAGCTCCTTATTCAATCCCTATGTACAATAAGGAACTGGGATGGCACCACACTGCTCAAGAACAAAGCTTCAGTTAAGCGAGTGGCATAACCGAGCTCTTTCAGAACAATCTGTTAGTCATGGGGCTATGGCACTTGGGGTGACATGAGACTTATTTTGTTATGGACAGTCAGTCAAAACCAGCTCCTTATCTGATTAATTATAAATAGTTAATAATTTATTTTTATAAGATTCTATTACATTAACTGAATGACATTTCTAAAAATGTAATCTTACATGGATATACATTTTAAATAATTTTGTCCTTTGAATAAGGAACTGGGAACCACAAATAGGGAGCTGGTACCATGAATAAAGAGTTTGGAATAAGAAACTAACGTCAGCCTTGTTACCAGTATAGATACACCAGCAAAGCTTTTCTGGTATAGATTAGCCTTTATACACTTGCTAAATCACAGAAGTCACACAATAAAACCTGATTTCTTATGTTTTTTCAGCCTGCTGGTGAATTCCTGTTGCAAGCCACAGGTCACTGCTTCTTCAGCTAGAGAGATCATACATTTCTCATCCTATGTCCATGAGACACACATATTCTGTTGAGCTACTCAGCAAAACTGTGTAAATTACCTTTCAATCATATAATCCCTAATTCCTCAAACAACACATAGGGCCAAGATCTGCTGCCAATTGTACCCATGCAACTTCACCGAAGTCTATATTTGACTCTCAGTGTTTGTTCTTCATTCTCCTTTTGGGCTGAAGGGACACCCTCACAGAACAGGTAGAGGTCCAATGCACGAACCCACTGATCTCAGGAATTATGCCTGAAATCTGGGCCTCTCGGTCTTTCCTCCACTACACACTCCTTGAGAGTGTGACTCCTGGACCCATGCGCACATAAAAATCCTCTAACATCAGGTACCTCCTAAGACTCTTGTAAGTGGAGGTTCCAACCAGCAAAGTGAAAGTAACAAGAAACTAATAAGAGCCATGACCAAATGTGCACCCAAGTCTTTAATGAAGAACACAGTCAGAAGGGTCCAGGAGAATTTTTTATGCTAAATCTCGACTCTTGATAACTACACAAGAGCCTTGTTTAGCAGTAATAAAGCCCACAAAGATTAAGATTTAAAGTGCCATTATTGTAATCAGTGCTGGAACTGAAAGGTGAAAATGTGTTCTCAAGAGTCACTTGAGAGAAGACATCTGAGATATTGTATAACTGCATATGGCAGAATCAAACTGTGTTAATACTGCCAATTTTTAAACTAATATAACAAAAGCGGTCAATTTAGAGAGAGTAGGTACATTTGTAAAATATAACGCTACCAATGCTATGTTTTTTCAAATAATCTTGGCTGGCAAAAGGTTTTCTTGACACCAAAGACGACAGAAAA